>NC_092257.1:18140412-18322912 GCF_036320965.1 Panulirus ornatus | reverse complement strand
TTGGGTTACTTTACAGATGTGGTTTGAGGATACCAGAGAGTTGTAGTTCGTAGCTCTGTGTTTTATAGCTATGGGCGATGAAGCCTCACTTGGTAAGGCAGCTAGCTGAATTCTACATACGCTCTGAGTAGCGTATCACTCTACTCTATAATACGGATGCCAGAATAACTCGGGAGTAATTCATAGTTACGAGTGATGTATCAGTGATAAGTGTGAGTGATCTTGTAGTGCTGGATCCAGAAAGGAGGGTTTCGGGATGTTACCTTCTAGATTACCGCTTCAGATGTGAGTTAAGCGATAGGCTGGCGATGGCCTCGGCGTAGTTCGGGGTGATGGAGTCGGTAATATCTCGCGAGTTGCGAGTGTAAAGAAATTAGCATCTAAATATAACTAGCAGCAGCACTCCATCAATCTCCCCCACCGGATGTGACGTCACAGAGCGGTCGTCTCCTCTCCTTCTCTGACCTGTCTGTTGGCGCGTCCCCCCTTACTTCAGTATTGCCAGAAACGCGAGGGATGATGCCTGCTCTTTGAGGCGGTTCCCTGAGCTTCGTCCGCGGCGCGAGGCGAAATTTTGACCATAGTTTCAAGACTTGGTTGGTACCGCTGCTGCTGCTGCTCAGTGGCATTGTTTTAGCAAATAATGGAGACGTGTTAGGAGACGAATGCTTTCCCCGCTTCGACCCCTACCAATCCTGCTCTGAGCACTGTGAACCATCGTTGTATGACGCCAACCTCCAGAAGCAGATTTTTTCGGTCACTTTTCGTCGTCACTTCGTACCCTCCTTTTTAATGTTCATAATATCCCCCCCATCTCCTTCTTTTAAAACAAATTGAGCAGATATGTATATTTTCTATAAAAGCAGTGTTGCCTGGCCTGGCAAACGTGAAGGCGAACATGTGGTGATGAGACGCGATGTTTTTTAAACTTTCCCGCCCGCCACGTTGGCGAAGCGAGGAAGCTTGTGTGAGATGCTGGCCCAGGGTAATAGAGACCTTGGAGGCTGCTGGCCTGACGTCGAGACGGCAGGAGCTGCCGAGGTCTTCGTACACAGGAACACACGCTTGTGGAAGACCTTCCAACCAACCTCATTGGAGAGTAGTGCAAGGCTCTATTGACATTACGGAGATTCTTAAAGCTGCCTCTTGCGCCTCTCGTCAATCCTTGACATTCACTGGTATCTTCAGGAAGGATGTTGAGGATGACTTAGAGACCCTCACTGCAGCTGGAGTCGATTTTTTTTCCTACATAATGTGTTTTAAAGAAGTGGGGGTTTTTTTTTGTTTTGTTTTGTTTTTTTATTCTAGTGGGGTAGAAGGTTTGCACTCGTCTGTGTTGGGAAGTTGATTGTATTTCCAGTAAGGTCGGCCAGAGGAGTTCCATGGGGTTGGTCCTGAGCTGGACAGTCGGGTGACTCACTCAACTTGGATGTGATGTGCTGCCCCTCCATCACAACCTCCTTGAGTGAGTGACCTTCCTGCCACTACCGCCACACTGATGAGTGACCTGCCACCACCGCCACACTGGTGAATGACCTTCCTGCCACCAACGCCTGACTGCCGAGTGACTCTTGCCACCGTGCCACCTCTACCACCACCTGGTGCCGCAACACCAGACATGCGGCCTGCCACCTTACCAACACCACCAACTGCTGTCTCATGTGTCATGCATCCTGCCATCGGGGTCGACAGGACCTCGACGACCGCCATACCTTGTCATGCAACCTGTAGCATTGCCACTAGAACCCTATGCACCACACCTGCCGCACTGCCACCAGCACCCTGTCCTACTACCGTAACACCAATACCCTTCCTGATACCAGCACCCGTCCTGCCAACAAATCCATCAAGAGTCAGTCTTGCCACCATGCCACCACCAGCACCCGTCTTGCCACCACCACCACCCGTATGCCTCCAATACCCGTCTTACCAACAGTCCTGTCACCATTCCACCAGCACCCGTCCTGCACCATAACCCGTCCTGCCACCTTACCACCATCACCCGTCTTGCGACCGGTTCCCGTCCCGCCACCACCGTCAGTTAGCGATAGTTAACACAGGAGCGTACGCAGGGCTCGGCTTACCCAGACTTGCCTGGTAATGATGCTCCGGGAAATCCTTCATTGTGTATATCCCTGTAGCGTGTCGTGTTGGGTGCGGGGTGGTCCATGGGGCAACCAGAGGAGTGTACTGGCGGTGTTTTGCCTCGCTGAAACCACGGGGTGTGGGTGGAATGGGAGGGACGGACACTGGTAGTCCCATGAACATGAATTCACGGTCAGCAGACAATTGCCAGTAACTGTGGAAGGGCTGGCGCCTCCCCCACGTCTGTCTGTCTGCCAGTCCGGGATATAAGAAGTAGACTATGAGTCACAGTACCTCATAATTACTTTGCTCTATTCTCTCTCTCTCTCTCTCTCTCTCTCTCTCTCTCTCTCTCTCTCTCTCTCTCTCTCTCTCTCTCTCTCTCTCTCTCTCTCTCTCTCTCTCTCTCTCTCTCTCTCTCTCTCTCTCTCTCTCTCTCTCTGTAGCCTTGTAGTCCCAGCCTCCTGGTCCCGCCCAGCTACCCTTGCCCAGCCTCGAAACCTAATCCAGCCCGTCCCGTAGCCGCAGCCCGCCATCCCCACCCACCGGCTCACGCGCCACATGAACCCAGTCTCTCCTAGCCTTTCCCAGTCAGCCCCCGTAGCCCTGCTTGTCCTACCCGAGTGACCGAACCCCCCCCCCCCCCAGCAATACCCAGTCTTCTCCATATCCTACACACCCTGCCCCTGAGCTGCCCTTGAGCCCGGATCCTAAGCCCTGCAAACACCCAGTCCCTGGTCTCTGGCCGGCCCCGACGCCCAGCCAGCCCCTGAGCCCTAGCCAAGCCATACCCTCAGCCACACCCAGCCAACCCCGCTGCTGCCCTCGAGCGTGCCACGAGTGGGTTAGGGCTGGTGAAGGGTGTCTTTATGTGGCAACAAGCGGCGGTCTGTGCGAGGGGGCAGGACGGCCCTCGCCCACTCTCCCTGAAGACGCTCCAACCGTCTCGGTGCTTCTCTGTTTTGAGTCAAATAGAAGAAACCGAAATGATTAGAATTAGAATCTATATACTATTTGATCCTCTAACTCTGGATGAAGGACATCTGCTTTAGAGGTTTGATTTAAACATATTCAGTGTGATTAAAGTTTTAGTCATAAGAAGAGAGGTTTTTCGTGAAGGAATATTGAGACTATAGGGTGCGTAGGATCTACTGTAAGGAACCCCATCGACCCCTGTCAGCCTGGAGTCGTGTGTGGGGACCTGTTGGCCAGGGCTGTGTCAGGATCTGCTGGTCAGTGCTGTTTATATACAATGGGGAGGGCATATAACAAGAGACCTGACGGTCCAGGACGAGGTTATCAGTGTCGTAACCTAAACTGTAAATGAAACAGGATAGTAAAACAGAAGGCACCTCCCCATCCACCCACCTCTCCATCTGGCTCAACCGTCGACAGGGGGGGAAAAATGAGAAGACGCAGTATATAGCATAAAGATGATATACTGCCACGGGAATTTTGCAGGAAAGTGTTAACGGGAGAGTTTCGTCCCCAGTTTTTGAAATGGCTCTACAGGGGAGCCAGACTCTTGATTTTTACTGATGACCGATACCACTGACGTATTTGTGTCGCACTGATTTGAAGATATTGACAGTCTTCGTATCTACTACACCTGGTGGTAGCCTAGCACTCGCCAGGTGAAAAACTTTGGCACACGTAGCCATTACATTTCCCTCCGTGCAGGCTTTTTTTTATAGGGTAATTTTAGGTCTTTAAGTCTTTCCTCGTAAGGCTTAATTATGAGACAACGCGATCACTTTCATTGCTCCTTTTTTTTGAATTTGTTCTACTTTTTCTTCAGCTTTGAGTAAGTCAGGTGACCGTCTTTCAAAAAGGTATACCCAAGTGAGGTCTGTCCACGGGCGTTTCTCGTATCTCCTTTTTTTTTTTTTTTTAGATAGTATGTCTAGTTATGAAACCTAGCATCCTGTGTGGGGAGGATCAGCTGGCCGGTGAAGTGTGGGCACCTGCTTGATGAAGGGGCACCTACTGTAGGGATGGGTGGAGGAGCAGCTCTCTCTCTCAATTGATGGTTGACTGTATGTACCCATGGGTGGTTGTGGTGTTTGGACGTAAACTTTTATTATTCCTCTCCATTCGTATTTAACTCCTGTACCTAACGCCTTACACGGTAATACGTCTTCCATAACCCATTAGGTAACAACACTGCTCTGTACGTACCATGACGTCAGTCGCTCTAACTTTAGCCTCCATGACGTCTTCCATTATACCACTCCCCTCTATCACGTCACACGCATCCTGCAGATGACTCAACCAGAGCTTTGTCACCGCGCTCGTAGTTAAGCGTTTCGGTGTCTGTTCTCCCTCGCCTGTGGCTCAGTGTCTTCGAGTTGACCTGGGTCAGTAGCCGGTCGCCTTCGCCCTCCAAGGATCCCACACTGCCAGCTTATCGTTCTTTTCATGAGCTCCACAGTTTTACCGGCCGCTGGAGTCGCCTGACTAGTTCCCCGGCGTGAAGGGTTCTCTTCCAAGACCCTTTTGTGAGAGCTTAAGTAGTGGTCTGTACTGGTTCTGACCGCCCTTGTTCCCACCGTTCAGCCGGGCACACTGGGGTTACTCTGCTGGCGGCTAGACACCCACTGTAGATGATTTCGTATGTACATTAAAACACTTCGAGAATTTGTCATATATATATATATATATATATATATATATATATATATATATATATATATATATATATATATATATATATATATATATGTCTGAAGTTAACGCTTATCTTTATGCTTTCTTTGTCGTCTGTAAGTATTGACGCGTAACCGCCAAAATACATCTGTTACACAGCCAGTTTACACTTAAAACCGTTTTCAAGTAGCCTACTGTCACACATGCCTTGCGCTATAACTATTCTATAATTGCAGATATTTCTAGCAGTGTTGTTATGCCTTAGGTCCGGGTTAGGGTTACATTAAGGGTGTGCAGTGAGTCGAGGGTGGTGTTGTCTGCCGCTGATGAGAGAAACAAGTGGTGGCGGGGCCAACACTGCGGCTGCCCACCACTCACTCACACACTCACTCTCATTCCTCCTTTCCTCACTTGGTCGAGTTCATTTAACCCCTCGAGGAACGACGGTGCGACAGGGGTCAGGTCATAGGCCAGGCCAACATCGTAACCCAGGGTTGTACTGTGGTGCTCAAGGGGCGAACGTATCTTAACAGTTCAAAGGATCGCACCGCACCGACGCGTCGCCGCCGTCCTCAAAGGGGTTCATTTTTCTGGCCAGCCCCGTTTTCCTCCGCCTCCTTATAAGCCACATACATCTTCACTGAAAGTTTTCTTCTTTATTTCTTTTTATATCGTTCATTCTTCATCTTTGTATTACTCTTTGGTTCTCCTTGGCATACGGTAGACTTTATGTGTGTGTGTGTGTGTGTGTGTGTGTGTGTGTGTGTGTGTGTGTGTGGTTGTCTTCAGGAGGCTATCTTTGTGGTCCTCAATTATTTTCTTAAGATTTGCTGGTATTCCTCGTTTTCTTCGTAAAGTTGCAAGTTATATTCGCAGTGTTGTGTCTCCTAAATTCACACGGACATGTGTGCCCTAGATCCTCTCAGACATGTGTTCCTAGACTCTCTCAGACATGTTTCAGACTCTCTCAGAAATGTGTCCGGGACCCTCATAGACATGTGTCTCCTAGATCCTCATAGACATGTGGCCTAGATCTTCGCAAGAATATGTTTCCAACTTCCTCATACCCGTGTGTTTTCGGTTTTTCCAGAGGGCCATATTTCCTCTAGGTAATACAGCTGCATTTTCTAATGAGTACATCATGGACACGTTTTCTTCTCCTATGGATTTCGTTTTCTGTGATCATCATAAGGAAACTGTCTTATTTTCACTATAGGTTCCTGTATAATGTTTTCATCTCTGGCAAGGCTTTGCAGGTTTCCTCCAACTGGACTACAAGAAGACGTTTACAGTCGTAGACACCTGTCTGCCACTGAGCTGTACTCGTGTGTAAACAAACATGTATATAGGTATAACTCAAATAAAGAACGGTATGTTCGATTTAGGCAGCCATTTGGATGCAAATACACAGATAAGATGTTAGAGATATTACAGAAATGGGAGGTTATGATAGTAATCAGTTAACATTTTTATACCTAGACAGCTTCGATACCTGGTCTCACTGAGGTCCTCCATCCATGATTAGAACCTCTGAGGAAAAACTGAAACTCAAATTTGTCATAAGTCGTAATACTGCTTGTGTTCATAGCCCACAGTTCCTGGTATGTGTGAGTACAGGTATGTACAGTAAGTGGTCCAGCAAAGCTAATGTAAGCATCATATTTTGTGTTTGTAAACCTTGACCAGCCAGAGCTCTGTGGATTTGTGACAGGAATTCACCAGCAGGCTAGGCCAAACAAGGTCTTATGTATGTCCAACTTTTACACAATAAAGTGATACTGTCCCTCCTTTTTTTTATTATTGTACCTCTCACTAGAGAACTCTTTCGATGTTGTAAGACATAATACTTCATGGGTGAGTAATGTGACAAGTTCAACTAAATCATTTTTGTCATATAGGGAAAATAAAAAGATTTCTGCCCAAGTATATAATTTTTGTAAAGATTAATGAACACTGGAGTTTATTTAGATTAAACTGAGATTACGAGTGACTTCCTTCACTTGCCAAACCACATGGGAACTCAGATAAATGGTTCCTTGACACGTTCATGTGAAGTGTGTTAGTTCTAAAGATGGGACCAAACCTACATCCGACACCAAAGGAGGGGCTGGCCGTTACACCCACTATCTAAAGTGAGGCTAGCACTACACCCAGCACCTCGGATAGGCCGGCTTTTACACCCAAGATGGTCAACTCAGGGGAGCACCTCTCACAACACGTGAGCTGATAATCTTATATTAGGATCGTGCACTGTACTGGAAAGCTAACCACAGTCGAGAGGGTGTTAGCGTACCTGACACGCATATGCAACCTTGCATAAGCAACAAAGATATGCACTTATCCATAAACGTAGATACTGGCACACACATCAACACGGAACCCCATGGTTTCGAATCCTGAATTCAGTTTCCAGTCTTTTATTGACACATGCTTACAGGAAGAAAAAGCTCGAAGCCGACGTAGAGACGAACAGTATGTTCCCCAAGACCGTGGATTTATCAAGACTGTACACTGATATGCTATACATGACGGTATGACTAGAAGTTAGATGAAGATCTGTGAAATATTGGGTGCAGCAGTCGACCCACAGTCAATCCCAGCTGTTCACCCTCCCCTCGTGGCTGGTCGATGAATAAGCACCTGGCTCAGGCTGCGAGGGTGGGTGTGTCAAGTCGCACAAAGGAGTAAAAGACACGGCACATATATAACAGAGTAAGGGACGGGTGGAAAAACTCTCTCCTCTCACACAAATAGCAGCAATATCACATACGAAGCAACATGAACACACAAGGTACAGACCTTGACCAAGACAATAGCCCCAAGACTAGATCTCCTCTCTGCGGAAAGCACATCCCTCACCACCATATCATCAACAACCTCAGCATTCACATCACAATTCACATGACCACTCTCGAAAATTGCAAGTGTAAGCCGAATGAAAAAAAAAAAAGTGGGGAAATGTCTATAAAAGCCAAATATGTAGTATAGGCAATACATATTTACTGCCGATGAGAGCGAACCTTCGGCGCAGTCCCTGCAGTTGGTGCGTACTCTGTATCGTCTTCCGCGCCACCTGCCAGTATACTCGCGGCTCTTGCTGCAAATATTAGTTTGGTCTTGTAGAATAGTGTCTCGCGCAAGGAGTACAGGTATAGTGTATGGGCTTTGTTATAGGCAGGACATTGTGGGTGCTTTTAAAGAAACTCTCAAACCCTTCAGTAAGATTTTCATACCTTCTAGTTACGAATGCATAAGGGAAGCGTAGCTTAAAACAGTTGTAATCGAGAGTTCCACTTTCAATGTAACTTAGGAAGGCATATATATATATATATATATATATATATATATATATATATATATATATATATATATATATATCGTGTGTGTGTGTGCGTCATCACACACATGTGTATATTGAAAGCTAAGCTGTCTCGCATTTTCATACTTAACAAAAGCCGACGAGTTAAGGCTTATCGCACATAAAGTTTAAGAAAATAATCCCCTTTGAAATGTCAGCGGCTTGTCCGCCCCCACAGAGGCCCGCTGAGATCTGATGGTGTGATGTCTGTGGTGTCTATCTGTTTGTTTGAACATAAACGTTGTACCCAAGAGTAATCGACATGAAGTACATGATTCGTCGACTCTTCATCTCTAATGATAACACGGTCATTATGCTGTTGCAAGTGGCGCTCTGTGAGAAGAGTATCACTTTAATATAACCCTTTTAGTTTTTTAAATTTCCATGGGGGATTTTAAACAATATCTTACGAGTGTAAAAAAAAAAGTGGGAGAAAATTACAGAATGGAGAGCTAATATACAGGACATTGAATTTCAGCCGTTGTAAAGCGAGTAGGGATGTTCACAGGTAGGTTGGACGAAGTAGACAAATGCTGACACAATCAAATGTAAAGTTTTAGAGTGGAACATGTTGTTGGTAATGCTGCGACTACTTCACCATATTGCAGACTGGAACCTGATGTTGGTAATGCTGTGACTACGTCATCATGTTGTAGACTAGAATATATGATTGTAGATAATGCTGAACCACTTCCCCATGCTGTAGACTGGAATATATGATTGTAGATAATGCTGAAACTACGTCCTTATGAGGAGACGACGGAAAACAGTTTGTTTCAGGAACCTCACACGAAATGGACTTTGTTGTACGTGATAGAGTTTTCTTTTCATTCTGAAGATTTCATATCTGGATGGTATATATCGTGAGCGGGAAAATTTTCAGTTGTGTGGACAAATATGTTGTGTCTGTCTTGAAGCCCAAATTTTCCCTTGCTCTTGGAAGCATGCCTTGGTATCGTCCATCCCTAAGAAAGGAGACTGTTCTAACCCCGCCAACTATCGTTCCATTGTTGTCACATTTGTCACATCTGCTGTCTCTAAACGTCTTTGAAAGACTCCTTAACTCTAACTTTCTTAAAACACGTAGAATCCTATCTCCTTCTTGCTGATCATCACTACGGCTCTCGCAGCGTAAGGTTTAATGGTGAATCACCTTAGGACACCAACTCCCACCTTTTGTCGTGGCTTTCCACATCAAAGCATGTGACAATTGGCTTTCTACACTTTCAGCTTTTGGCTTTTTTGTTTCTCTCTGTTTAGCAATGCATAGCTTCTTCTCTAGTCGGTCCGTTGCGGTAGTTATTGATGGAGCGACTCCCGCCTCTTGTCCTCGCAATTGAGTTCCA
The DNA here is from genome assembly GCF_036320965.1 of Panulirus ornatus. NCBI lineage: Eukaryota > Metazoa > Arthropoda > Malacostraca > Decapoda > Palinuridae > Panulirus > Panulirus ornatus. Next base: position 18,313,477 of record NC_092257.1, on the reverse strand, counting down.
ACTTGTCACCCTCCTCTGACGTATCGCAAACTTTCTTCACTCCAATATCAATTTTCTGTCGTCAGCTTCTAACCTTATTCACTCTCACGCCAACGATTGGGCTCTTCATCCCTTAACTCATTTTATTCCGTCCATTGCTCGACCTTTCTTTGGCAGTAAACAGATCTCTCGGAGTGGGGAAGCAATGACCTGGGCGACTTCTCTCTGTGTACCTCTGTGAAGTGCTCACTCTCTTCGCTCTGTTATATTTCAGAACGCTCAAGTTCCACCCTTCAATACCATTTAACACGTTGGGTATAACTATATCCTCCATATAATGAACATCAGCAAATCTACCTGCCACAAGCTGGGTTGTTGTGTAGGTGCCGTAATTCTTTCTCTTGTGAGCGGTTGTGCCATATCTACAAGGGTCTCATTCACCCTAGTATGGAGTATTGCTCGCATGTCGCATGGGTCCTTCCCTGCCTCTCTCTTAACGAGACTGGAATGAGAAGCCTACTTCCTTATCACTTCTCCAGGTATCACCTCTCTTCAGTCATCCTCTTCCATACGCTGTGCTATTTCGATGTCTTCTTTTTGTTCTGTAGGCGTCATTTCAGCCTCGGCTCTCGTGAGCAATCTGCATGTATCGCCGCAACTGATGCGCGGAACTGTGGCACTTGCCTGGTCGCTGCTTCCCACAGATTCTGACACACAAGGGCTGACCGATATGATGTCTCTTCCCCCGAATAAGAAGCTGTGAAATTCTTCTCCGTCTCTCGCCTTTCCCACTTCCTACGGCCTTTCCACCACCAGGAGTCCATGTCTACAAACACCCATGGAGCTATATATCACCCCCCCCCTTTTTTTTTTTTGTCTTTCATCCGGGAATGCTATGACCACGGCATGTTTCTGCCCTCACCAAATCGATGACTATAAAAGCAGAAAAAAACACAAGGTTGGTTGATCAGATGGATTGAGGAGTGCGTAGAGGGAACGTTAGACTATTCTTTCCACTGTCAAGCAGCTACTTTATTGTGGAACTCATACTCATCCTGTGAACGGTGCTGGCCCACACCATTCCCATCCTGTGAGCATGAGGAAAACTCCATGCTCGACATGGAAGCGGTAACGTCACCCTATGCTCATCTTGTGAGCGTTAGGGCCACCCCATGCTCATCTTGTGAGCGTTAGGGCCACCCTATGCTCATCTTGTGAGCGTTAGGGCCACCCCATGCTCATCTTGTGAGCGTTAGGGCCACCCTATGCTCACTTGTGAGCGTTAGGGCCACCCCGTGCTCATCTTGTGAGCGTTAGGGCCACCCCATGCTCATCGTGTGAGCGTTAGGTCCACTCTATGCTCATCCTGTGAGCGGTATGGCCACCCCCATGCTCATCTTGTGAGCAGTAGCGGAAGAGGATTAGAGACGTCGTAAAGGGTCGTTAACAGACCCCTGTAGCCATGTAATTATGACATATGTTGCTACAAACCTGGGTCATTACCTGAGCTTACAGTCTTTCACAAAGTAAACACATTTTCTACTTGCAAAAACTAGATGTAACCTCAGAGTTTCAGATATCTGGTTCTATATAATAAGATGTGCCACACCATATTTATTATGGTTGGCTTGGATCTGTCCCTAAAAAAAAATTCATCTTGTCACAGTTGAAGACATATTGTGTATGTGCCCTTAATTCAGGCGACAAACTGTTCAGTTCATGCCACTAGATATCGAAATGGGTTAGAGCCTCGGTAAGACCTAACCTAGTGGCAAAGAGAGACCGCAAAATATAATTTGAATCATTTTCCAATTATCTTCACATATCTTTATCTGACTTCAGAGACAAGTACGTTACGTATGGTGATTTCAGAGCGAGTAGATTGCCTGGGAGGCAGATGTACTGTTTCTCCTTAGTTCTGTGCAACTGATGTAGTCCAAACATTATCTTGAGTGGTTTTCATTTGGATCCCTTTAGATACACTTGTTAGTCTATAGTATACATGCTTAAAACGCTTCTGCAGAGACAACATTATCTGGGTCGCCACACAGAGGTTTAAGTCCCATCATGAGATTGAATTCTATTATCCTATCCTCAATGCTAGATAAGTTTACCAAATTCTTTCAGCATGTCAAGTGGTTTTGGGACAGCCAAAAATCGTAAGGCTTCATTCTGGATATCTATTGTGCCTTTACTGTTAAGTAGGACTGTAACCAGTGCATCATAATCTATCAAAGACTTTGCATAAGTCAAGTACACCATCATGCAATTCAAATCAGTTATCAGCACCATGATTAGGACTGTACAATGTCACAACCCTGAGAGCCATGGACGTATCCGTAGATTGTCAATTTAGTTTTTATACAGCAGCTGCAATACATTGGGTTCCGATTTGGAGATGTTCTATGAGAAAAGACATAGTCGACAGGCCTTTGGGGAGACGACCCAGTTCTATGGCCTGCCAGGGTAAGTTGGGACATCTTTATAGTCATCCTGTCAAGTGCCTGAAAATCAGTATTTTGATATATCTTCGGCAGACATTCCTGAAATGTGATCAGGTCATCTACCAAAACATATGATTAAAAGGTAACAAAAAAAAAAATCTGTGCTCAGTAACTTTTAGTGAATCGCTTTAAAAGAAACACCTGGTGAAAAAAAAGTAATAACTTATTTATATACCAGACCATCATAACAGTACCTACTTATATACTACGCATCAAAGTTTCATATTTCTTTTAAAGCCAGTGAGAGCGCGTAAGGTCGATTGATGGTTTATAACTTGAAGACCTTAATATCCCTGGCATTCAATAGCCCTGAGGTTCAAATAACCAACCAACAACCACATTTCCTAAAGCACAATAGCTTCCATATTTATGTTTGTTTATCCTTCAACTTTTGTTTCCATGACATTTACATGTTGACGGACTTCAAAATCAGTTTGGTACAAGAACGAGGACACACACACAGCACGTCACATTACGGGGTGACTGGGGCCTTCGCCAGACCCACTATGACGTCTGGTGGGCCATTATCTCCGCTTTGCTCTATTCGTGAATACGGAAGTGAATAACTCCTGCCGCAGGGACCGCCACAGGAAGGAATCAAGGGAGAAATTAAACTCTGACCAAGACAACATCAGGAAAAAAAACCGTAGTTTAACCCAAGGTCTTACTGATAAGGGGGTTTGTTGTGATACATGGTGTGCCGGGCTCGTACGTCCTGCTCCGTGAGCCTAGCCTGCTAGCCTAGCAGCAGCAGTAGTAGTCACGCCACTAAACTCAACAACTACCGCCACAACTTTACCTCCGCGCCACTTCCATACTTGTATCTCCACACCTGGATCTCCACGTACACCTCCACACCTGTAATCTCCAGAAATGTACCTCGACACCAGCACTTGTACCTCCACACCTGCACTTAAATATGTGTAGCTCCATACCTGTACCTTTAAAGGTGTACTTTTGCATATGCACAATACGCCTGTACCTCACATATACGCCCCCCCCCCCCCACCACACACACATACACACACCTCTTCTCCCTGCACCTCCACACCTGTAACTAGAGATGTGTACCTTCACACTTGCACGTCCACACCTGTATATCTACGACTACACCTCCATATCTGTAAAACAGGACAGTTATAGAGAGAAAACGACGCATTGAACACATGAAATTGATGGAAACAATGATACGAACCCAGAACCACCGTGTGGCAGGCCAGTGAGTTTGCCTCTCGACTACGAGGTGATAAAAGCTTTCCATCTCAGTTCACTCAACTGTCCAGTGAGATCCCCCGTCACATCAAGCGACCTGAAGGGTGAGGGAAAGCCCACATCCACAGCACTATCGTGGGAAAAAACAAATCGGCTTCCCAGGCACGACGGTAAATGACTCTTTACCGTCTGACTTGGGCATTGGAATCCTTCTGGTATGACACCACTTCTAGGAGCTGTCGAAGATTCTTGTGTTTTTAGGAGAAATAATGAGTCCCAGCCTTTACACATGTATCTAGACGTCTTGCTCTTATCTTCAGCGTAACTATATAGTGTTCCGTGTTCTTGGGCGTGGAGGCATGGGACTAAGTATATCCATCCTGCGGAGTACCAAGTTCAGGCTCTTTGAATTCTTTTCTGTATCATTTGCAACGATATAGAGCAGACCCCCTTACAGTCATTTTAGCGAGTTCATATAATGCTACACGTCGCTTGGCAATGTCGCAAGTGGCTTTAAGATTAAGCAAGTGGGTCTCATTGTATTCGATATGAAGAGTTAACAAGGTAGCAGTGTTGTGATGCACACCCTTCCCATGCATGAAAACATATGTGAGTGGAGGATAGATCTTAAATCCAAGTAAAATTAACGACTGGAGGACCATCCTTTCAATGCTCTGACATAGACAACTTCTCAGAGGTATAGGTCTGGTGGTAGTGAGGTGACTGAAGCTGGGTATTTGAGTCTCTGTGTGAGTCTTCTGGTAGAAGTCTTGTGTCAGTAGAATAAGTCTGCCGTCGCTCACGAGTGATAGCAATGATGATGATAATTATAAGAATTGATAATGATAATAATTAACGGTTGGTTAGATAGACTGTGCAGCCAGAATACGTTGAATATCCAGAGAAAATACATACAGTAGAGACAAGGGGAAACTGTGTCAGACACGCACTCACTCACATTACGTTTTATCGACAATGTTCACAACTGTGTGGAACAGGGCTGCTCTTGTAGCAGTCCCCACTAGCTCAACTAGCAACCTCCATGCAGTTGTGGTGTGGAACTTGCCACTCGGGAACGAGAGATCTCTAGTGGCAGAAAGTGACAGGAGCGCGAATGATGCAAGAATTATTTTCCGAACTGTCGTATGAGGTCCAGGTCATGGTTATAGTATTGAGAGGATAAGCGTGTTAAGCGCCTTTTGCTATGTTGTGTAAGAGGGACCGAGGTTGAGCATGTGTGCCCTTCATCAATCGAAAATGGGGTAACGAGTTCTGGTTCCAAATATCCAGTTGCCCACTGGATGTGCGAACAGTTGCGTACTTTCCGAAGCTTTCCTCTCAAATCTAGGTCTATATTATATTTTCTTGCCATTTTACGTAGGGAAGAGTTCTGCACTGCTATGCCTTCACTATACTTCCAGCGTTTAACTGTATAACTTCATTTGCTTTTAACCTTAGGGAAAAGCCATGTATATATATAGTCAGAGCGTGTTCGGTCTTCGTATTATCATTAGAATGTGAATAAGGATTTGGGTTTTATATTGAGTGTTTACAAAATGACCATCCATCTAACAAAAAATGTAAGGTGCGTTCACGCACATAAATTTTCCTCTTATAAATTTCGTTGTTTTCCCATTGTCCTTGTAAATATGAATTATGTGATTTTCTTTGTGTTTATATTGTAGTATAATTTGTTATCTAGTTAGACTTTATTACACAGACGTAACATAGAAACATACACTTCATAGATTTTGTCAATATACACAGATCTATGTAAGGGGCAAACTTGAGCCAACACTGTACTGTATCAGAGTCATGTGTAAACATGCTGCTTATTCATAATGACCTTTTTTTGCATATTGCTGTAGTCTCCATACTTGAGCACACACACACACACACACACACACACACACGCACGCACACACACACACACACACACACACACACACACACACACACACACACACACACACACACACACACACACACACACACACACACACACACATAACACTACGAGTGTAAAACTCTCCCACATAGCACACACACACACACACACACACACACACACACACACACACACACACACACACACTCATAACAATACGAGTGTAAAACTCTCCCACATAACACACACACACACACACACACACACACACGACTCATGTATATGATGGGGCCTAACCTACGTCAGGATTAACGAAGGATTCTTTTGCACACAGGATCCGCTCCTACCCCACCAGGATCCGTGAGAAGACGGGTCAGCCAGACGACCTGACCCGATGGGAGATAGAGAGGGAGATCAGGATGGCCACGGAGGTGAGCATAGTTTTCATGGTACCTTACGGGATTGAATACCTTATCAGCTGGTGAGTAAGGGAATGCCAGGGAAAAGAACTGGAGTTGGTAGGTAAGGCTGATAAGGAGAACCACAGGAGAGTGTACAGAGGAGGGTTTCCCCTCTATCTGCTCGGAGCTTTTTACTTTATTCACCCTGCTGTTTGTGTGTATCTATCTCAGTTTATGGGTAAAGGATCATCTTTGTCATTTTATCTACATACCTGCCTATCTATCTATCTATATATATATATATATATATATATATATATATATATATATATATATATATATATATATATATATATATATATATATATATATATTTATTTATTTATTTATTTATTATACTTTGTCGCTGTCTCCCGCGTTTGCGAGGTAGCGCAAGGAAACAGACGAAAGAAATGGCCCCCCCCCCCCCATACACATGTATATACATACGTCCACACACGCAAATATACATACCTACACAGCTTTCCATGGTTTACCCCAGACGCTTCACATGCCTTGATTCAATCCACTGACAGCACGTCAACCCCTGTATACCACATCGCTCCAATTCACTCTATTCCTTGCCCTCCTTTCACCCTCCTGCATGTTCAGGCCCCGATCACACAAAATCCTTTTCACTCCATCTTTCCACCTCCAATTTGGTCTCCCTCTTCTCCTCGTTCCCTCCACCTCCGACACATATATCCTCTTGGTCAATCTTTCCTCACTCATTCTCTCCATGTGCCCAAACCATTTCAAAACACCCTCTTCTGCTCTCTCAACCACGCTCTTTTTATTTCCACACATCTCTCTTACCCTTACGTTACTTACTCGATCAAACCACCTCACACCACACATTGTCCTCAAACATCTCATTTCCAGCACATCCATCCTCCTGCGCACAACTCTATCCATAGCCCACGCCTCGCAACCATACAACATTGTTGGAACCACTATTCCTTCAAACATACCCATTTTTGCTTTCCGAGATAATGTTCTCGACTTCCACACATTTTTCAAGGCTCCCAAAATTTTCGCCCCCTCCCCCACCCTATGATCCACCTTCCATGGTTCCATCCGCTGACAGATCCACTCCCAGATATCTAAAACACTTCACTTCCTCCAGTTTTTCTCCATTCAAACTCACCTCCCAATTGACTTGACCCTCAACCCTACTGTACCTAATAACCTTGCTCTTATTCACATTTACTCTTAACTTTCTTCTTCCACACACTTTACCAAACTCCGTCACCAGCTTCTGCAGTTTCTCACATGAATCCGCCACCAGCGCTGTATCATCAGCGAACAACAACTGACTCACTTCCCAAGCTCTCTCATCCCCAACAGACTTCATACTTGCCCCTCTTTCCAAGACTCTTGCATTTACCTCCCTAACAACCCCATCCATAAACAAATTAAACAACCATGGAGACATCACACACCCCTGCCGCAAACCTACATATATATATATATATATATATATATATATATATATATATATATATATATATATATATATATATATATATATATATTATCCCTGGGGATAGGGGAGAAAAAATACTTCCGTGCGTGTCGCAAAAGGTGACTAAAAGGGGAGGGACCGGGGGCTTAAATTCCTCCCCTTTGTTTTACTTTCCCAAAAGAAGGAACTGTTCCTCTCTGTTGTTGCATTGTTATTTATTCTGGACTCATCTAAGATTGATTTCAACCACATGTCAATTTTCTTTGAATATTTATGTGGCTTTCCTGGCACGTTCTTCATTTTTCCTGGCTGTATATTAAGCCCTAAATGGCCTAGCCTTATAATCACCATGTACTAACTCATTATCACCATGAATTGTGCCCAGAAGAAGGTTGCTACTTAGCTCACTAATTGATGTGGGGCTGATTCAAGACCTTGCCTTCCTTCATAGGGTAACATGGGTCAGCATGGAGACCAGGATTCTTTCCCAGCACAAGCTGTAATTGCTTGTGACAGAGGCATCTCTACATATGGATAAAGCGCGCATTTGTTTAATTGACGTTGAAAAAAAGGCCACACTTACAAGTGCGTCTTGGTTCCCCGTAGGGTAATACATTATGCTGTATGGATGACCATAACTTATGATTCTTTTCCCCGGTGCTAACTACAGTTGCTTGTGCCATAAGGCGTCTCTGCGTACCGAGAGAGTGCGGTTGGGAAGAGGCAATGATATATGAATGCCTCTCCGGGGCATTCGTATATTTTTGTGTGATACATTTATGGTATTTGTACAAGCATAATAACTCTTTCTCTTCCTCGATCAAAGGCTTTCAGGTTGAGTTTGCTTTACACCAGAAGAGTAACTAAAATGGTCCCTGCATTAAGAAAAATGCGCTGCATACAAAGGCTAGGAGGGCTGGAAAGGTGTCCTCCACCATGGATCAGATGAACAATATTGACAGTACCAGAGTAACCAGAAACCATGACAGAAGCTGGGCAAAACGTTGACCAGGAAGAATGTTACGAAGGATTGATTTTGTGTTTGCTTAGTGGAAGGTTGGAATAAACTGTTAGGTTATTCGAACTCTGCGCTAAAGTGCGCCTCCATAACTTTCTTTCTTAAGTGTGTTTATATTTTACCAGCGGAGCCATGTTGGGGAAATACAGTTCCGCTTATCCACTTCTTTATCTAATACCCGCGTCCGTTGTCTTATACCCACACGAAAACTGGCGTCATCTGTTCAACGCTAAACATAGTGGCAGCTGGGTAAGATTGCAGAGAAGTGCACAACACTATTATAGAGCGGACTTTTTAAGATAAGATGAGGTGGACTCCTCGCATTCCCCGCCAACCCTGCTCGCATGCAGACTATACCAGCTGGCACGCCCTGGGATGATTACAAGCCATTGTGGGGTAGGCTGCATTATTCTTACTGGCATTTCTTGAGATTTTCTTGTTAAGATGAGTGATGACGACGATGCTCAGGGTGGGCTCTGAGCCCATCATGTCCACCCTTGGGCGTCTAGCAACCACCACTCCCCCCTCCCCCTTTCTGGAGATAATAGCTACCGACAGATGGAAGTTATTTCAACTAAGATGGAGATATATGCTCTATTGTCTCGCCTGCATGCTTAATAAAATGACAAACAGGTTGCTCTCTTCTCAACAGGTTTTGCTGATGATGCCTTAAAGGCATATAAAGGTTTCGAGTTTCACCGTAACGAGAGCTATGGAAATGTTCAGGAAATCTTGGAGAAATTTTAGAAATGTCATGGGTGAGGTCAGTCAAACGTATAAAAGATTCCTTTAACAGATGTTGTCAAGAGAATGGCGAATTCTTTTATGAGTTTTACTCAAACCCTAAAACCTCATCAAAACCTGTGGGTACAGTGCCCTGTGTAAAGACTCGTTGTTAAGAGAGAGAACAGGGTCAGGCATCAGGGATTCTAGTGTTCAGACTGAACTGTTGAAAGTAAGGAAACTATTGCATGAGAAATGTATCTACCAAGAAGATTAAACATGGTAAATCTATCTCTTGGTGCAGAGCAAAATGTAATTAACCTATTTAAAACTCAGTTAATATCAACAAATTTTGTAAATCTAGACATAGTTTCATGGAAGAATGTGTTGGTAATTGGAAATGTGAATGGGTGGCCTATGGAGAATGCACACCTCCCGGTATGCTTACCCTCATATTTTAAGTTCAGGAACGAGGTGACTGTTCAGTATGACATAATTCTTAAGAGGAGAGCAAGCTCTCATTACTTCGTAGAGCAGAGGAGTTCTCATGCTTTCCTCTGTTCGTTTTGACATGAAAGAAGAGATAAAAGCAGGATACTCTGGTGTAAATTCATGAATTCGGAGGCCTTGTGACCCTATTTTTCAGGCCCGGCATGTCGGCCTAGATTCGTGCATTCATTGAATCGTGTAGGATATGCGCTACGTACCTGCTTGGATAATCTGCAGGAATTCTTGATCATCATGATGTTCCGGGACGACCCTGCGAAAAGGCAGGGACTGATGTCTTTGTCATCAAAGATCAACATTACTTTGTGAAACTGGTCTCCTTGGATTACTCCTACATATAGGGAACAATATCGTAAGTGACAGCTCAAATTAGAACACCACTTTGCTTGACATGGAATACCTGACGTTGTCGGTGACAGTGGTCCTAAATTCACCTCACACCAATTCAAATCCTTCGTGAAAGCTTGGAACTTCTCTGAGACTTCTAGTTCTATCACCCCAAAACAAATGGCGTACCTGAAGCCGCTTCGAGACTGTAAAATCAACGATGAAGAAATGTCGCTATTATCATAAAGACTAATATCTCTTGAACTTTCGTAACACATCCCAAGATGGCCTGAACTTATGGGAAGGTGCACGAAAATCCTCATATCTACCAAAAGGGAACGTTTAAACCCAGACCGACATGCTGAGGGGAGAACGAATGAAAAGGTGCACTTGCTGCTGTTTCGGAACGACTCTCGAACTACAGAAACTTGGAAGCCACTATTGGACGGAGATGTCGTTACGGCACAACCATTCAGCGTTACGATAGGAAGAGGCTACTGTCAGCATATGGCTCAAGAGCCATAAGAGGCCACAGCAGAATATGATATTACATACAGAAGGAACCGTCGATTCTTGAGGCCCTCAACACCAAGAAATACAGCTCACGATGCTTCAAATGCTGGATCGTAGCTCAGAAATATGTCCAGTAAGCAACAGTGAGAACCCAGAAATAAATGTGTTAACCTTAGATGTTACCTAGTTAGGTAGGACGGTCGTGGCACATAATACTAAATTCGCAAAACCTAATATCATTGTTCTATAAATTATCACAACCATTAGGAAGGTTGGGTTGAATATGTTTTTGTTGAAGATTTTGATTTTGTTTTATTATATTGTACTGTCAGAAAGGGGAAGGTTATACGTTATTTTGTTTTATTATACTGTTCTGTCAGAAAGGGAAAGATTATACGTTGTTTGAATTCTGTTAAATGCGCCTTCCCAACAGTGTGCCGTTTCACGCCATTTTCGTCTGCATCCAGAATCATTTTCATTGTGAAACGAAAGATTGGGTAGATGTGGTCCACAAAATGAGGAGTAAGAACTTTTATTTTGAAATATAGCATTTGGCTTTTATTAATCATAATCTTATTATGAAATGATACAGAATATACAATAATAAATGGTAAGCAATTTGCCTTCGGCGCTCGGTGTTTCAGGCCCAGCGAACCTCAGTTTATAGGAAGTAGTGTTTTTTTATTGAGGATTTTCTGAAATGAGTTGTATATGCCATAAAACATGGTGTTTTATTACCCTAATTTGTTGTTCCTTTACCCTCAAAAACTTGGGTCGATCTATACACGAGTCATGTCATAAATTGATTTCTTAGCCAAAAATCAAGGGTCGACCTATACATGAGGTTGACTTATAGACGAGTATATACGGTACTGAGAAACCCCAGTGCCTCTTGCAAGCTGTCCATTAATTGGGCAGTCATTTATACATAAACAACAAAGTATAACATGCCCAGGAAATTTTATGTCTGGTGGGAAGTTGAGCATGTAGGTATATCAGAGCTGCTACGTAACAGTATATTGACATCCAGAGCTATGACTACGGCAAAATAGTTAAATGTGGTCTTCACTTTCTCCACCGTGTACCTCTCAGCACACCATACCGTCACTTTGCCTTTCTGTTAACTATATCCATTGTACTATACATTTTCTCAAAAATATATATTACCTTGTTTTTCCTTTTTTTCTATGAATTTTGTTGTCTACCAGTCATTGCCAATATCATACCTCTGTATATGAATTAGTATGGATCACATTTTGCCATTAAAACTCCCAGAGCATCTGCATGACCCCTAATTAAGCCAAGTTGGATAGCATTGTTCAGAGACAATATTATTCCATCTTATGGAAACATCAATGACTGTTCAGGTAAGCTTTTTCATGGATGACTAGGATTGTAGCGAAAAATCATTCACTGAAGGACAGGTAGATTTAAACAGTGTGTTGGGCTGTTTGCGACAATATGTGAAAAGGGGATGGGGTCAGAAATAGCAGAAATTTTCATTACACTTTATAAGTAAGCTCGAATAAAGGTTTCCCAGTCAAACTCTTTCATATTGGGCCACATTTCCAATCAGGGTATGTGTGATTTTGAAAACACCTTCAGTGCCTGCAGCAGGTGATCAAAGATTTTTCGATTAATGGTTTAACATGGACTGCCTGAATGATCCTGGCAGTTGATAGGCTTAAAGCTCATATAACGAACCAAAAACTCTCATATTATATAGATGTCCACTAACCAGAAAGTTCAGAGTATTACGTCATGCAAAATAAAAGACATCTATAGAGGGTAGCTGAGCCTATAACCATGTTGCTTAAACAATTAAATCTACTCAAATCTCATAGACTAAATGTTCTGGTAACTTTGAAATCAGTCATAAAACATAGGAATTGATGAGATTGACACATGGATACTTGCTGTACATTGAATCTTATGGCGTGAACATAATGTCTTAAGCTATTTGATGGCTGAGATCAGAAGCCAGCTTCCCAAACACATAACTAAGATGCTTTCTTAGCTTCCCAGACACATAATTGTAGAGGCTTTCTCAGCTATATAAACACCTAATTGAAGAGGTTTTCTCAGTTTAAACATTTTTATCGTGACTTTTCTGTTTCAGGTTTGGGGCAGAGCCTCGTTACTTGAGTTTGTAGAACTCGAGCACAACCAAGGCAACGCTGACATTGTTGTTGACTTCAAAACGTAAGTAGTTTTTACTTTCTCTTGATTTTCCTCATCTGTTTATCTAGCTGTCCGTGTGTCTGCTGATCGCTATTCATTTCTGTCTGTACCGACAGGACCTTTTTCTATATAGGCTCCTGCAGCCCAAGGAAACATTACTTCTTGTAGCAATGTGGACTCTTTATGATTTAGCATCGCCAAAGATTACTTTTCACTTGTGGAATAACCTCAAGTATGGGAGTCTGGTAAAACCTATATGTTTGTTTTTGTTTTATGTTTAATTACCCTAGGATCGATTTGTATCAGTCATGGCTGCTTGTGTGCCCCACCACTAGCTAGATCACGCAATATTCGGGAAGCTGCTACGTCGCGCGATTATTGTGTGGCCATCGGCAACTCAGTGGTGGGCCATTTTGATACCTGCTTCTTTCCCTACACGTCGAAGCTTTGGAACTCTCTACCTTCTAATGTCTTTCCGAATAACTATGACCTGGCACACTTCAAAAGACATGTCTTTCACGTCCTACATATATCGGTCACGGAAAATATGGTGAAGTCATCGGGGAATAAAACACACGAGGCATCCAGTAAAGACAAGTCTCCAACCCATTTTGAATGGTCCAACAAAAATAGCAGAGTTGAAAGTGGTAGTTTTCATATGAGAACATGCATCTAATTTATCTGTAGATCATTTAGGTAATTGATTCCACACTTAGATAAGGATTCAAATTCCCTACTATAAGAAATAAAGATTCGCAGTTCTGAATGATGTCGCTTACAGAAACATGTACTTGCACTGGGTTTCACAAAGCAACCGAGAGATGAAATTGAGAATCAGCATTTCAGTTTGATTGTTGGTGAGAGCACAAATGAGGCAAAAGTTTCATGTCAAGCTTTAAACATTCGCTTTTTCAAGTCCTAGAGAGCAATAGTTAATGGTTGGTACAGGCTTGTGCCTCTTAAAGATGCCAATGCAGACACTGTGTCTTACACTGTTAAAAAGTGCCTGCAGGAAGACAATCTAGGGATAGGTCAACTGATAGAAATAGGTACTGATGGGTCCAGTTCAGTGGCTGCACGCTCTCTCTCTCATAACATTACTAACAAAGGACAATGCCGATGTAACCCTTGTCACAAGTGCTAGTCATTCTCTCCGATTAGCAGCCAGCAAAGCTTGTGAAGGACTTCCCACAATTCTTGATTTCTTAGTGAAAGACACTCACATATGGTTTTCCGATACCCCAAAACGTGTTTCCCTGATGGATTATACCTATGATTGTTTTCATGTATACCAATGCTATAAAATAACTGTTCGGCATATAGAGGTTATAAAGTTTACTTAAATGTAGCTCAAATAACATTAAATGATTTTACAAGTTTGAATTTTGCCCCAAATAATTTTCTCTTAACATTTGTCAATAAACTTCCTGCAATTAAAGGTATGTGTGATTCCAACTCTATTAATGTAAGATGATAGTGGGGAAAATAATTTGTGTAATTATATCATTATTTGTCGGAATTATATGGGAAAAATCACCTTACTCTCACGTAGGAAGTGGTCGAGATCAATGTGGCAACACTGTTCCGGTGGTGTTGGTTTGAATTATGGAGTTGGCTTCTTGTTTCCGTTTGTGTCTAGTGTCTTCGCTGTATATTGTTATTGTTTTATTTTTTGGTGGGGTGGTGGATATGTGAGTAGAGGCCACCGAAATGTGAGGTAAGAGTAAGCTTTTTATTTCTTTATTTGGGATTGATGGTTAGTTATAAGAGTGAATTAGGTGCTGAGTCTGTCGAGGTGGGACTGTATTGGGAGGATCTTTGTTTACCTTGTGAAGGTGTTGAGTGTTTGTGGTCGCCAGGCAGCCAGTGATTGTTCAGAGTGCACTATTTCGTGTGCTTTGCAGGTTTGTTCTATGTGGTTTTAAGAGTGGAAGACCAGGCAGGTGAAGTGCACAGTTCAAAGTAAAGTTAATGAATTGCTTGATAGGACTTTGAGGATTCTTTTCCTTGTCTGGTGCCAGTTAGTGTTCTGAGGGTTTTTACTTTGTATGTTGCTATTGTCTTTTGAACAGTCCTAGAATCTGTACCTACTACCCCTCCCAGCCAACTGTTGTTAATGGTTTCTACAGCCTGTGTTTTGGGCAATTCCTTGAGTTCATAAAATTGGTATATTAATGCTTTAAATGCTGTCTCAGATGCTGAAGGGGGTTTGCCTATGGTAGAGTGTTTCCCACGGTTAGAATCTACTTTGCTGCTGCTTTGCACAAATGCATTTGACGCAGTATTATTTATCATAGTAAAAGCATAAGATATATGTATTGGATGATAATTTTATATTATTTCTGGGGTGGGGGAGAAAGAATTCTACATCCGTATTTCCCGCATGCCGTAAAAGGCAACTAAGAGGGGTGGGCGTAGGAAAGCTGGAAACCCACCTTTTGTAATTCAGTTTCAAAAGGATGAAACGGAAGGAGCCAAGCGAGGCGTGCTCATTCTCCTCGAAGGCTCATGCTGGGGTGTTTGAATAATGTATGGGTGTAACCAAGACGAGAAAAAGGAGAGATAAGTAGTAAGTTTGAGGAAAGGAAACGGAATGTTCTGGCCCTGAGTAAAGCAGAGCTCAAGGGGAAGAATGGTTTGGAAATGTGGTAAGGGTTGGTGTGAGAGCAAAAGCTAAGGAAGGGGTAGCACTAGTACTGAAGCAGTTGTGGGAATGTGTCATTGAGTGAGCTCCAGACTGATGTAGGTAAAAATGAAATTGGATTATGAGAGATAGATGATTATTAGCATTTATGGAGCTTGCCATGTGAAGAAAGATGATGAGAGGCAAGTGCTTTAGGAGCAACTGAGTAGTTTTGTCATCAGTTTTGATGCAAGAGACTGGATGTTAATGATGGGTGATTTGAATGCAAAATTTAGTAATGTGTCTGTTTAACAAGACCTATCAGATTGTATTCAGTAGGTCATCTCTTTGTAAACAGTATTTTGATATTCATTCATTGTTATTGGTGTTACTAAAGTTCTGACTCATTCCTCTATATTAGTTGGTGTTAATTACCATTATAATAAGTGATTACATGCTTTTTATTCATTTTATGGATATGGTTTTTGTAAATAATAGTGTGTCAGAGAGTTTATCTTGGAACCAGGTATATTGATTTTTTCCCCTTATCGTGATTATTAACAGATGATATTTTAACAGGGGATACCATGGAGATGGATATCCTTTCGATGGGCCAGGTCGCACCCTGGCCCATGCCTTCTACCCTGGCCGTGGAATTGGTGGAGACATGCACTTCGATGATGAAGAGCCATGGGTACAACACAAGGACTCCAACAACAGTAAGTATTTTGTTAACAGTAGATATCGAAAGCTGTAAGATAACACAGCTAATAGTCAGTAGAGTCGCAACTGTAGCATATGTTATGTAGAGTTAAAGATAATCTGTAGAAAGAGGACATTTTGAATATTAGAGGCCTGTTGTTGTATATCGCAAATTAACTTGGTATTGAATGCAGGAAATAATTGTGATATTACAGAAGCAGTTGTGTCCATCACAGTTTATGGTAATTACAATGAGTTACAAAAAATGCATATAGTGCATTCTGTTTGTGAAGTTATGATTTCTCTGTAATTTGCATCTCTCTGTCTCTCTCTCTGTCTGTCTCTCTCTCTCTCTCTCTCTCTCTCTCTCTCTCTCTGCCATTTAAACCTACTTTTATAACTCCCAACTTCCTCCTTTCACACACACTTCCAAACTTAGACACCAGCTTCTGCGGCTTCTCACTCAAGTCTGCCTCTAGAACCATGTTACCTGCAAGCAGTAACTGACTTGTTACTTCACTTTGCCTACATAGGGTTACACCACAAGTGAGTCACCTTTAATTAGGTTGTATCATGTGGAAGAAAATGGGAACATTCTGTTTAGGATCTTATCACTCCAAGATATTCCATCATATCCTTGCTTTTGATTGTAGTGCAGCCTTGAAGCTGTCCAGGAGTTGTTTAATATAGTGAAAATAATAAGATAGGAAAGTACATTCACTTTTACTGTACTGTATCTACCCTAAGATATAAGTAGTATTAATGATGACTTCTGAATGTTTCTTTATAGCGTACGAGCGTGTGAGTCTCTTCATAACAGCGGCTCATGAACTGGGACATGCATTAGGACTCTACCATTCAGATGTTGAAGGTGCTCTCATGAGCCCCTACCTCATCAAGTTCCCCATTACATTCCGCTTACCAGAGGATGATGTCAGAGGCATTCAGGAACTATATGGTAAGTGTTGAAGGCTATAATTTTTTGTAGTGAATGATAGAGATATTGTATGCTAGGGCTCATTAGTTTTTTATCTGGTATTTATACTGATGAAGGTTGGGAATCTCAAACCTTCTTTTGTGCATTAGTTTAACCTTTTTTTTTAGATTAAAGAAATGCAGTATATGATGATGATTAGCACTTATCTTTTCTTGATGCTTTTCATTTAATAGTATAGAACCTGGTTGATTTGGGTGACAATATTCATGGTCTCTGTTGCTTAAATCAGAAAAATGATATCCATGTGATAATGTGAGTTGTCCATCTTTGATTTAATCATTTCTCACTCATGGCTTTCTTCCAAAGAGCACTCGGTTAATATGCAGTGGAGATGAAAGAGCCTTGCTTTGTCGGGTAATAGTGTAGGAATGTATTAAGAAATAAATAACTTTTATGTGAAACCACCACCTGTTTCAAGGACATCTTGCACAAACACTGCCTGCCAACTTCTGTAGGAGGCTGACATCATGAACTCAAATCCAGATATATGAATACAATCTTCCCATTTCCCACCTTGCACATACCCAGTCTCAGCCCTATATTCTTCAGACTGTTTCTTTTGTCTACAACTTTTTCATTACCTTCTCATCAGGAAGCCTTTTGTGATGAGGAAATAGATTATTGGGTCATTGCATACAATTAAGGTGTATGTGTGTGGCTCATGCTTTACCAATTTGTTTATAACCAGAGGAGGCCTCTTTTACCTTTTTCTATGCCTCTTTTGTGTGAAACTTTTATATTTAGTTTTTGACTGCGATGTGAGTCATGTAAGGGATTTTTCATTAATTTCTGTTTACAGTGGTCTACTCCCTGTTCTTTTTGGGACCCTGATATTATACACAATTACAGCTGTTTCTCTGGCATTGCTGACAGTATTGATTTGCTGCATGGAGGCCTCTTACCTTGCTGTATCCTTCTTTTTTATGACCATGTTCTGTGAGTGCTAAGGAGATGGCAAGAAGATAATGATGTTCTTGGCAACATCTTTATCCGACCTATACATGAATCTGAAAGAATCCCTTACCTTCTTGTTAAAGTAAATGTTTTTTAAAATCCACCACGCTAACCTTTGCATCATTGAGTCATATGTATTTGTATTATGTTTGCTTATTTGATTAAAGATATTACCAGACTGCTAGTATGAGAGTACACTGTGTGTAAAGTCACTTTTGGTGAGGCTGTATCATTGGGAGTACAGTCCCATCAAAGAATTTCAGAGGAGTTATTTCCTGACCACTGGAAGTAGTGTATCCTGAGGCTGCAGTACCTCCTGTTAAGGAGGTCCTGGATAATACCAGAAGCCCTTCTTATAAAGAGGTCCTGGGCAATTTTGATTAAGTACATAAATGATTATTATTAAGGTAACAGAGTGCAGTCTCATCAAAGAACTAGCTTCAGAGGAGGCCATCCCATCCCTTCTGCTGGGTAGTGCATCCTTGAAGCTGCAGGAGCCCCTGGATGATTGAGAAAGGGGTCCTGAGGTATGATGATAAGAATGTAATCGATTTATCCTACTTTTATCATTAGTAAAATGCAAATCGAGGACCACCAACTCTGTTGGCCCTTTGAGAACAGAAGGGGGGGCCACATCTGAATGATTGCCTGGAGATGAGTGAGTTACCAAACAAACAGTATGAGTTGATGTTCAGTGAGCCAAAAACCACCATAAAGGAAAATGACCCAACTGCTCCTTTTTCTTAAACAGTGATCTGACTAGGTAAACATTGCACATCTCATCATCTTAACAAAGGACTCTAAGAGTGTCATTGATGACATGCTTATGCACACTACCCATGGACCAGACTCCTGGATCTTTTTCTTAATCAAGAAATGCAAAACACCACTTGCACAAGCACTACATATCTTCTGGACAAAAAGTGTGGTCTTTGGCATGATCCATGAGAGTTTGAAACTGATTCGCATCACCCCACTTCATAAAGGAGAAAACAAAGCTATTCCATAAACCACCAGCTGATAGCATTGGTATCACACACCGCTAAACATTTAGAGATAGTTCTAAGATATGAATTGATTTACCTTATAGAATCAAATAATCTACATAACTTATGACAACGTGGTTTTAGGGTAGGAAACCTCTTATGAATGTGATGATAGTGTGATAGCACATAAAAGGTGCAAGATGGGAGTAACCATTAAAATTGGTAGATGGACACTAGAAACAAAACTTCTGAAGTGATAGATCACAACACATTATTGTAGATCAGGCTGTTTCCAGTTCTCAATAAAAAACTGAGTTCCTCAAGGAACTGTACTTGCACCACATCAGTTCCTTATTCTTATATTTGACATAGATACAAACTCAGTTCATAGTTTCAAACCATCCTTTGCAGATTATACTTGTCTGCAAAAGACAGTGAAAAACTCCAACACAGAGTCCTCCACTGGGTCAGCAGAAACAAAATGCTTTTCAGTGAGGATGAATTCCAACTTCTTTAGCATGAGGAGAGTAAAGAAATTAAAATTGATACAGACTATTAGGTGGACATAGGCACCATCGTATCACAATTGAGGAATGTAAAAGACCTCTTCTAAAAAGATGATGTGCTGAATCTTGTGAACCTTCAGGGCAAGAGTGGAAAAAACAGTGATGGCACTTTTCAAGGCACTAATACTCACAGAAATATAATACTTTTGTGTACTAACATCACCTTTCAAGGTGGGCAAAATTGCACAGTTAGAAAGCATGCAGAGATCATTTGTGGCCTCTATTGGTGTGGTAAAGGAACTGAAATACTGCACTGGGAACAAGTGGAGTCTCTGAGAGTGTGCTGTGTGGAGCACAGACAGGAGAGGTATATTATTATATACAAGTAAAAAATCGTAGAATGCGTGATCCCAAACTACACTCAAGAATTATTTCCCACTGGTTCAACATGCATGGAAGACTGAAATACTACCCCTAAAATCAAAATGTGCAAAAAAAACGAAGAGAAAATACTTTCATCATCGAGGACCCAAGACTATTCTGCATATTCCTTGCAGACATCTAAAATACTGTGGGATGTATAGTAGAGAAATTTAAGATTAGAAGACATGGGGTAAGACCTACAATGAATCTAAAGGTAGATTGGTTTCCACACTTGTGATCAGTGGGATGTGCATGGTTTTTCTTAGTTCAGGTCAGCCAATGCTAGGATCCAAGAAAGTATATAGGAGAATCCTGTGGTACTGGAGATAGACATGACAAGATAGCCTACCCTAGCTGAAGAGGGTGCACAGGGAATCCTTGCAAGGTACCAGTTCAGCTCAGTTGACCCAATATAGGAAGTTATGCTTTCTATAGTTTGACGTAAAGTATTCTCATGCAGGAAGATGTATTTAAAGTTTCAAAACCTTATTAATGGATGTTTTCTTGAATGTTTGAACTGGAACTCTAAGGCAAAATATTTTCATAGATTTAAATTTTTTGTTTAAGTATATTTTGTGGAGAGATATGAGAAAGTAAATCATTTCAGTATGGTGATATAGAAAATCACATGATTTCATTATAAATATTGTATATTTCAGGTGTGGATAAGAACTGGGAACAGGAAACGTATCCTAATCCAACCCCTCCACCAACACAGGCTACCCCAACCAAGCCTCCTGTAACTAAGAAACCAATTAAGCCCCCCAAAACGACAGATAAGCCAGACACATGTGACACTGATTATGATGCAGTTTCAGTAATAAGAAGAGAGATATATATCTTTAAGGGCATGGTAAGAATAACGTCAGTTTTCTTGAAATTCTGTGCCCATAGGTCATGCCACAAAACAAAAATTATTAGACATATGTTACAAGTATTTTTTAATTATGTATTTGTAAGAACATGTTTTTCACATTATTTCAGTACTTTTGGCGGTTAGACTCAGCTGGAAATTTACGACCAAATTATCCTGCAGAAATTTCCCGATTTTGGACAATGTTGCCAAGAAACATTACCCATATTGATGCTGTGTATGAAAGGCCTCATGATGCTAATATTGTGTTCTTTATTGGTAAGTTATGAATTAATATATTTCTTGAGATTTGAAATAGAAATATGTTTCTCATTACAAGGAAGGCCAATATGCAATGGAAATTAGACCCCCACCCTGTTCCCTTCAAGGCAGTGATATTAAGGCAGAATTACAATAGCCTGTGGTTCACCCTCCGTTAAACCTCAAAGGTAGAATCACCAAGCATAAACCAGTGCCTGCAATTATCATCTGTGTTTCAGAACTGCCATTTCATGAAACTTAAGCTGTAAGGCATCCATGTGGACACCATAAGATCATTCCTCTAATATCCCAAACTATGCTGCATAATGTAAGAGAGTGAAGAGGGGACTGAAAGAAAAGAGGATTCTTATTTGTCATCCTTCTGTATAGGAAGAAACACCTTCTCATGAGTTCATATTATAATTTCTTTCCTTTGCAGTCAGTCCTGTCAACATGGTAGATTTTCACGGATATTCTTTAGAAAACACAGATTTAGACCTTCCCTACTCACATACGTATACTTGTGTATATATTTCTTTTAATCCAGGTATTCCCAGTCACCAATCTTTTTTCAGCACACAAATCCACAAGCTCTTCATTATTTCCATTCACAGCACTGAATACCCCATGTGCACCAGTTATACCCTGAACTGCCACATTATTCACCTTTGCATTTAAATCACCCATCATTGATACCCAGTCTCATGCACCAAAACTGCTGACACACTCTCTTAGCTGCTCCCAAAATACTTGCCTCTCAAGATCTTTCTTCTCATGACTAGGTGCATAAGCACCAGTAATCACCCATCTCTCTCTATCCACTTTCAGTTTTAACCACATCAATTTAGAAGTTACTTTCTTATACTCTTTCTCTTGCTTTGGGAGTAGCGCTACTCCTCTCTTAGCTCTTGTCCCCTCACCAACTCCTGACTGTACTCCTAAGCTTTTTCCAGACCATACTTCCCCTGAAACCTTGAGTTTCATTTCACTCAGAGCCAGAACATTCAGGTTTCTTTCCTCAAACATACTACCTGTCTCTCCTTTAGTCTCATCTTGGTTATATCCACTCGCATTCAGACACCCCAATCTGAGCCTTTAAGGAGGATGAGCACTTTCCACTTGACTCCTTCTGTTTCCTCATTTAGAAATTGGAATACAAGAAGGGGAGAGTTTCCTGCCCCCTGCTCCCACCTCTTTTAGTCGCCTTCTATGACACACGGGAATGTGTAGAAAGTGTTCTTTCTCCCCTGTCCCCAGGGATATATCCTCATGAAATTGAAAACAACAGCATATTGAGAGTTATTAATCTTCTTTCTTATGTTCTCTGATTTTTTCAATATTATTCCACCATTAGATGGGTGCTCAAACACCAGTTGTCCATAGTTATCCATTTATTTCTATCACACTTTTGCCTTCACAGAGGCATCATAAGGAATCTACAAAAAGAAAAGAAAAACTGCATCACAAAACTTAGATATGATATGTAGAACACAAACTAGATATAAAAAACACTTGGAAAAACACAGCACATAGCATGGAAGTGAAAGTGAGTTAGGGTGGGGGAGGGGGTGAAGGTTTTGGGAGCAGTGAAGAATGTGTGGAAAGAGAAAATGTTATCACGGAGAGCAAAAATGGTTATGTTTGAAGGAATAGTAATTCCAACAATATTATATGATTGGGAGGCATGGGCTATAGATGGGGTTGTATGGAGGAGGGTGGATGTGTTGGAAATGAAATGTTTGAGGACAACATTTGGTGTGAGGTGGTTTGATCAAGTAAGTAATGAAAGAGTAAGAGAGATGTGTGGCAATAAAAAAGAGTGTGGTTGAGAGAGCAGAAGAGGGTGTGTTGAAACGGTTTGGGCATATAGAGAGAATGAGTGTGTAAGTCATACAGGAAGAGAGGATTTCTAGCCACCTTCTCCCACCCTTTTAGCCACCTTCTATGACTATGACACGCAGGGAATACATGGGCAGTATTCATTTTACTCTAGCAAGGAATAGAGTGAATTGGAATAATATTGTATACCAAATTCGACGTCCTGTCACTGGACTAAACCAGGGCATGTGAAGCATCTGGGGTAAACCATGGAAAGGTCTGTGGGGCCATGGCTGTTTAATTTGTTTATGGATGGGGTTGTTAGGGAGGTGAATGCAAGAGTTTTGGAAAGAGGGGCAAGTATGCAGTCTGTTGTGGATGAGAGAGCTTGGGAAGTGAGTCAGTTGTTGTTCACTGATGATACAGCGCTGATGGCTGATTCGGGTGAGAAACTGCAGAAGCTGGTGACTGAGTTTGGTAAAGTGTGTGAAAGAAGAAAGCTGAGAGTAAATGTGAATAAGAGCAAGGTTATTAGGTACAGTAGGGTTGAGTGACAAGTCAAGTGGGAGGTAAGTTTGAATAGAGAAAAACTGGAGGAAGTGAAGTGTTTTAGATATCTGGGAGTGGATTTGGCAGTGGATGGAACCATGGAAGCGGAAGTGAATCATAGGGTGGGGGAGGGAGTGAAAGTTCTGGGAGCATTGAAAAATGTGTGGAAGTCAAGAACATTATCTTGGAAAGCAAAAATGGGTATGTTTGAAGGAATAGTGTTTCCAACAATGTTATATGGGTGCGAGGCATGGGCTATAGATAGAGTTGTGTGGAGGGTGGATGTGCTGGAAATGAGATGTTTGAGGACAATATGTGGTGTGAGGTGGTTTGATCGAGTAAGTAATGAAAGGGTAAGAGAGATGTGTGGTAATAAAAAGAGTGTGGTTGAGAGAGCAGAAGAGAGTGTTTTTAAATGATTTGGTCACATGGAGGGAATGAGTGAGGAAAGACTGACAAAGAGGATACATGTGTCAGAAGTGAAGGGAACGAGGAGAAGTGGGAGACCAAATTGGAGATGGAAAGATGGAGTGAAAAAGATTTTGAGTGATCGGGGCCTGAAGATGCAGGAGGGTGAAAGGTGTGCAAGGAATAAAGTGAATTGGAACGATGTGGTATACTGGGGTCGATGTGCTGTCGATGGATTGAACCAGGGCATGTGAAGCTTCTTGGGTAAACCATGGAAAGTTCTGTTGGGCCTGGATGTAGAAAGGGAGCTGTGGTTTTGGTGCATTATACATGACAGCTAGAGACTGAGTGTGAACAAATGTGGCCTTTGTTGTCTTTTCCTAGTGCTACCTCATGCACATGCGGGGGTAGGGGGGTGTTATTTCATGTGTGGCAGGGTGGCGACAGGAATGAATAAGGGCAGACAGTATGAATTGTGTACATGTATATATATGTATATGTCTGTGTGTGTATATATATATATTATTTATTTATTTTATTTTGCTTTGTCGCTGTCTCCCGCGTTAGCGAGGTAGCGCAAGGAAACAGACGAAAGAATGGCCCAACCCACCCACATACACGTGTGTGTGTGTGTGTGTGTGTGTGTGTATGTATATATATATATATATATATTTTTTTTTTTTTTTTTTTTTTTTTTCAAACTATATATATATATATATATATATATATAGTTGGGGTAAGAGAGTATCATTAAATTTTAGGGAGAATAAAAAGATGTTCTGGAAGGAGGTAAATAAAGTGCGTAAGACAAGGGAGCAAATGGGAACTTCAGTGAAGGGCGCAAATGGGGAGGTGATAACAAGTAGTGGCGATGTGAGAAGGAGATGGAGTGAGTATTTTGAAGGTTTGTTGAATGTGTTTGATGATAGAGTGGCAGATATAGGGTGTTTTGGTCGAGGTGGTGTGCAAAGTGAGAGGGTTAGGGAAAATTATTTGGTAAACAGAGAAGAGGTAGTGAAAGCTTTGCGGAAGATGAAAGCCGGCAAGGCAGCAGGTTTGGATGGCATTGCAGTGGAATTTATTAAAAAAGGCAAAGGGGATAAGAGTGAGTGCTCAAATTACAGAGGTATAAGTTTGCTGAGTATTCCTGGTAAATTATATGGGAGGGTATTGATTGAGAGGGTGAAGGCATGTACAGAGCATCAGATTGGGGAAGAGCAGTGTGGTTTCAGAAGTGGTAGAGGATGCGTGGATCAGGTGTTTGCTTTGAAGAATGTATGTGAGAAATACTTAGAAAAGCAAATGGATTTGTATGTAGCATTTATGGATCTGGAGAAGGCATATGATAGAGTTGATAGAGATGCTCTGTGGAAGGTATTAAGAATATATGGTGTGGGAGGCAAGTTGTTAGAAGCAGTGAAAAGTTTTTATCGACGATGTAAGGCATGTGTATGTGTAGGAAGAGAGGAAAGTGATTGGTTCTCAGTGAATGTAGGTTTGCGGCAGGGGTGTGTGATGTCTCCATGGTTGTTTAATTTGTTTATGGATGGGGTTGTTAGGGAGGTAAATGCAAGAGTTTTGGAAAGAGGGGCAAGTATGAAGTCTGTTGGGGATGAGAGAGCTTGGGAAGTGAGTCAGTTGTTGTTCGCTGATGATACAGCGCTGGTGGCTGATTCATGTGAGAAACTGCAGAAGCTGGTGACTGAGTTTGGTAAAGTGTGTGGAAGAAGAAAGTTAAGAGTAAATGTGAATAAGAGCAAGGTTATTAGGTACAGTAGGGTTGAGTGTCAAGTCAATTGGGAGGTGAGTTTGAATGGAGAAAAACTGGAGGAAGTGAAGTGTTTTAGATATCTGGGAGTGGATCTGGCAGCGGAGGGAACCATGGAAGCGGAAGTGGATCATAGGGTGGGGGAGGGGACGAAAATTCTGGGGGCCTTGAAGAATGTGTGGAAGTCGAGAACATTATCTCGGAAAGCAAAAATGGGTATGTTTGAAGGAATAGTGGTTCCAACAATGTTGTATGGTTGCGAGGCGTGGGCTATGGATAGAGTTATGCGCAGGAGGATGGATGTGCTGGAAATGAGATGTTTGAGGACAATGTGTGGTGTGAGGTGGTTTGATCGAGTGAGTAACGTAAGGGTAAGAGAGATGTGTGGAAATAAAAAGAGCGTGGTTGAGAGAGCAGAAGAGGGTGTTTTGAAGTGGTTTGGGCACATGGAGAGAATGAGTGAGGAAAGATTGACCAAGAGGATATATGTGTCGGAGGTGGAGGGAACGAGGAGAAGAGGGAGACCAAATTGGAGGTGGAAAGATGGATTGAAAAAGATTTTGTGTGATCGGGGCCTGAACATGCAGGAAGGTGAAAGGAGGGCAAGGAATAGAGTGAAATGGAGCGATGTGGTATACCGGGGTTGACGTGCTGTCAGTGGATTGAATCGGGGCATGTGAAGCGTCTGGGGTAAACCATGGAAAGCTGTGCAGGTATGTATATTTGCGTGTGTGGACGTATGTATATACATGTGTATGGGGGGGGTTGGGCCATTTCTTTCGTCTGTTTCCTTGCGCTACCTCGCAAACGCGGGAGACAGCGACAAAGTATAATAAAAAAAATAATAATATATATATATATTATCCCTGGGGATAGGGGAGAAAGAATACTTCCCACGTATTCCCTGCGTGTCGTAGAAGGCGACTAAAAGGGGAGGGAGCGGGGGGCTGGAAATCCTCCCCTCTCGTTTTTTTTTTAATTTTCCAAAAGAAGGAACAGAGAATTGGGCCAGGTGAGGGTATTCCCTCAAGGCCCAGTCCTCTGTTCTTAACGCTACCTCGCTAATGCGGGAAATGGCGAATAGTTTGAAAGAAAGAAAAGATATATATATATATATATATATATATATATATATATATATATATATATTTTTTTTTTTTTTTTTTTTTTTTTTTTTTTTTTTTGCCGCTGTCTCCCGCGTTTGCGAGGTAGCGCAAGGAAACAGACGAAAGAAATGGCCCAACCCACCCCCATACACATGTATATACATACGTCCACACATGCAAATATACATACCTACACAGCTTTCCATGGTTTACCCCAGACGCTTCACATGCCTTGATTCAATCCACTGACAGCACGTCAACCCCGGTATACCACATCGCTCCAATTCACTCTATTCCTTGCCCTCCTTTCACCCTCCTGCATGTTCAGGCCCCGATCACACAAAATCTTTTTCACTCCATCTTTCCACCTCCAATTTGGTCTCCCTCTTCTCCTCGTTCCCTCCACCTCCGACACATATATCCTCTTGGTCAATCTTTCCTCACTCATTCTCTCCATGTGCCCAAACCATTTCAAAACACCCTCTTCTGCTCTCTCAACCACGCTCTTTTTATTTCCACACATCTCTCTTACCCTTACGTTACTTACTCGATCAAACCACCTCACACCACACATTGTCCTCAAACATCTCATTTCCAGCACATCCATCCTCCTGCGCACAACTCTATCCATAGCCCACGCCTCGCAACCATACAACATTGTTGGAACCACTATTCCTTCAAACATACCCATTTTTGCTTTCCGAGATAATGTTCTCAACTTCCACACATTCTTCAAGGCTCCTAGGATTTTCGCCCCCTCCCCCACCCTATGATCCACTTCTGCTTCCATGGTTCCATCCGCTACCAGATCCACTCCCAGATATCTAAAACACTTCACTTCCTCCAGTTTTTCTCCATTCAAACTCACCTCCCAATTGACTTGACCCTCAACCCTACTGTACCTAATAACCTTGCTCTTATTCACATTTACTCTTAACTTTCTTCTATAACACACTTTACCAAACTCAGTCACCAGCTTCTGCAGTTTCTCACATGAATCAGCCACCAGCGCTGTATCATCAGCGAACAACAACTGACTCACTTCCCAAGCTCTCTCATCCCCAACAGACTTCATACTTGCCCCTCTTTCCAAAACTCTTGCATTCACCTCCCTAACAACCCCATCCATAAACAAATTAAACAACCATGGAGACATCACACACCCCTGCCGCAAACCTACATTCACTGAGAACCAATCACTTTCCTCTCTTCCTACACATACACATGCCTTACATCGTCGATAAAAACTTTTCACTGCTTCTAACAACTTGCCTCCCACACCATATATTCTTAATACCTTCCACAGAGCATCTCTATCAACTCTATCATATGCCTTCTCCAGATCCATAAATGCTACATACAAATCCATTTGCTTTTCTAAGTATTTCTCACATACATTCTTCAAAGCAAACACCTGATCCACACATCCTCTACCACTTCTGAAACCACACTGCTCTTCCCCAATTTGATGCTCTGTACATGCCTTCACCCTCTCAATCAATACCCTCCCATATAATTTACCAGGAATACTCAACAAACTTATACCTCTGTAATTAAGATGTATAGGTATGTATATGTGCGTGTTTGGACGTGTATGTATATACATGTGTATGTGGGTGGGTTGGGCCATTCTTTCGTGTTTCCTTGCGCTACCTCGCTAACGCGGGAGACAGCAACAAAGTATAATAAGATAAATAGATAATGATAATAATTATAATGTCAAGAAAAGTTTGCTAATGATGACATCTACAAAACTGTATGATACAATATTTTCTGTCTCACATCTGCAGGGTAACCCTAGGTGTTATACCATGTGAAGGCATTTAGCATCCATGCTTACCTACACCCCTTCCCTTACCTAGAACTTAACCTTAAAATTGTGGACGGAAATTTCAGTTCAAGTAGTTATAGGTGGGAAGGGTGCCTACACACTTGTTTATATATGAGTGGTGAGGTTTAAGGGTTAATTATGAAGTTAGAGGGTTAATATCCACGCACACAGATATGTGTGGATATATTTACATTGCATCACTCTTTTTTCACAGGAGATAAATTCTATGTTTGTCAAGGGAACCACAAACTGCTGAAAGTAGGAAGGTTAAAAAACTTAGGTTTGCCTGAGGACCTTAAGAAGATAGATGCAGCATTTGTTTGGGGATACAATGGCCGAACATACCTGTTTGCAGACACAATGTACTGGAGGTAAGTGATATTTGTGTTACAATAGTTCTTCTTGTACCAGATAGATAACATTACACTGCAGACGAGTTTTGGAAGAGGGAATCACAACATCAGTAAGAAGTTCAGTGGAGATTCTGTAAATATTTAGAAACATACACTACTTGTAAAAATTGGAGATTATTTTCCAGTTGCCCTAGTGATGGTGAATATAGAACCAACTAATTTTAGTTGTTTTACAGTATATGACTAGTGTGAATACATTTTATATCTAACTTGATAGGTTAATTCTTTTCAAATAGTGTGATGATGTATCCTGTTGTACAGTTCACTGAATGTTTTTGTCAGTGTTACTAAACTCCACCTGCATGATTGAATGTTTTTATGTTGAAGGCTCAATGTCATAGACAAAAGTCCGCATGAAGGCCAAGCCTTAATTGAAATATAGAGAGAATTATAAAATGGAAAAAGAAAAGACGAGGGAAAGTATTTACCAATTTTTGAGAAAGTGAAATACCTGTTGTTTGAAATGTACGTCATAGTTATTGGGAAAGACATGGGAAGATAGAGAGTTCCAAAGCTTTGCTGTATAGGGAAAGAAGCAGGTATCAAATGTCAAATGGCCCACCCTCGAGTTGCCGATGGCCACACAGTGATTATACGACACAGCAGCTTGCCGAGTATTGCATGGTCTAGCTAGTGGTGGGGGCACACAAGCAACCATCTCTCAGGAGCAAAAACCAATGTAATGCCCATAGAAGAGGGAAGGTGAATCAACATTGCAGCATTAGGCAAAGGGGTCAGGTTTGGAAGTTAACCTAGGACAGTTTATAAATCAGACCACTTTCAACTCAACTCTGTCAAGTAAGGATACAAAGCTAGAACGACCCCAAATGTGAAAGCAGTACTCCATACAAGGACGAATCAATCCCTTGTATAAATGGAGCAACCGCCCAGAAGAGGAAGTTTTGACTTCTGAAAAGGACACCCAGTTTCTAAGAGGCAGACTTAGCTATTCCCATGCTGTGGGATTTCCAAGAAAGAGTGGATAGTACAGTAATACCAAGGATGCTCATTGAGTCAGGAGGTGGAATTACTGAACCATCAAAGGAGAGATGAGAGTTGTGTGGAGTTTTTGATAGAGAGATAGGTAGAAATTGGGTCTTGGAGGCATTAAACTTAACAAGATTTTGTCTACCCCACTGAGATATCCAGTCCAAGTCTGAGTTTATTGAAGAAACTGTGTCAAGATGAAATGCAGGTAGAGTGAGAGAAGGAGCAGAATTGAAGGATGTGGATGAAGTCAATGTTGAGTCGTCACTGTATGAATGCATTTGATTATTTGTGGAAGAGAGGAAATTTTTGAAAAAAAGGAGAAAAAGTGTAAGGGACAAGACAGAACCTTGAGGGACATCACTGTTGATAGAGGGAAGGAGGTGACAACCCATCAACTACCACAGAGATAGATCGGCCAGAGAAGAAGCTAGCTATGAAGGAGCAAAGTGAGGGAGGGAAGCGAAAAGAGGGGAGCTTAGAGTTGAGACGCCAATGCCACGCCCTGTCAGATCTTTACATATGTCAAGGGCAACTACATATGACTTCAGTAAGTTGTATCATCAGCAGATGAAAAGGATTACTGTCTTGTGAAGGGACTTCATAAGCCTAAGGAGGCCATTATTTCACTGCGACTGATTTAACACAATGAAGGAGGAAGTGAAGTGTTTCAGATATCTGGGAGTGGATTTGGCAGCGGAAGGAACCCTGGATGCGGAAGTGAGTCACAGAGTGGGGGAGGGGGTGAAAGTTCTGGGAGCATTGAAAAATGTGTGGAAGCCGAGAACATTATCTCAGAAAGCAAAAATGGGTATGTTTGAAGGAATAGTGGTTCCAACAACGTTATATGGTTGCGAGGCATGGGTTATAGATAGGTTGTGCGGAGGAGGGTGGAAATGAGATGTTTGAGGACAATATGTGGTGTGAGGTGGTTTGATCGAGTAAGTAATGAAAGGGTGAGACAGTTGTGTGGTAATAAAAAGAGTGTGGTTGAGAGAGCAGAAGAGGGTGTATTGAAATGGTTTGGTCACATGGAGAGAATGAGTGAGGAAAGATTGACAAAGAGGATATATGTGTCGGAGGTGGAGGGAACGAGGAGAAGTGGGAGACCAAATTGGAGGTGGCAGGATGGAGTGAAAAAGATTTTGAGCGATTGGGGCCTGAACATGCAGGAGGGTGAAAGGCATGCAAGGAATAGAGTGAATTGGAAAGATATGGTATACCGGGGTCGATGTGCTGTCAATGGATTAAACCAGGGCATGTGAAGTGTCTGGGATAAACCATGGAAAGTTTTGTGGGGCCTGGATGTGGAAAGGGAGCTGTGGTTTTGGTGCATTATACATGACAGCTAGAGACTGAGTGTGAATGAATATGTCCTTTGTTGTCTTTTCCTAGCGCTACCTCGCACATGTCTAGGGGGAGAAAGGTTGTCATTTCATGTGTGGTAGGTTAGTGATGGGAATGAATAAAGGCAGCAAGTATAGATTTTGTACATGTGTAAATATGTATATGTCTGTGTATGTATATGTGTATACTTTGAAATGTATAGGTATGTATATGTGCGTGTGTGGACGTGTATGTATATACATGTGTATGTGGGTGGGTTGGGCCATTCTTTAGTCTGTTTCCTCAGGCTACCTCACTAACGCGGGAGACAGCAACATAGTATAATAATAGAAAAAAATTCAGTTGTATATTGGTTTGAACATTTCTTTTCTTTCTTTCATACTATTCGCCATTTCCCGCGTTAGCGAGGTAGCGTTAAGAACAGAGGACAGGGCCTTTGAGAGAATATCCTCATCTGGCCCCCTTCTCTGTTCCTTCATTGGGAAAAAAAAAAAAAAAACAAGAGGGGAGGATTTCCAGCCCCCTGCTCCCTTCCCTTTTAGTCGCCTTCTACGACACGCAGGGAATACGTGGGAAGTATTCTTTCTCCCCTATCCCCAGGGATAAACTGGGCTTTAAAGCAAAATATGCAATGATAGGGATTAGGGTTAAGAATTCCAAACAACTGAAAAGACTATCACTATTTTAAGCATGAGCATACCTCCACTCAAGTTTTCCACTTTGACCACTTCTTCCAACACAGGAAGAATTATTGAAAAGAGGATCCAAATCCTGTCTTGATACAAGTTATGGCATAGACACACAAGCCAAAACCTGGGTACTAAGATAAGCACAGAGTTGGGGATGGATTACTGTGTTTCATGTAAGATGATCTTGTCTTTAGGGAGTATGTGGGTTTGCCCAAAGAATAGTATGGGATAGTGCTGTATAGGTTTTGAAGAGTGCCACGTCTTGTTAACTGGCCAGCTTGTGTTAGGTAGAAGTAGTTCATGTCATGGAAAAATGAAAACTGCATATTGTATTATTGCAAAAGTCAACCTTTGGGGTAAACCATGGAAAGCTGTGTAGGTATGTATATTTGCGTGTGTGGACGTATGTATATACATGTGTATGGGGTGGGTTGGGCCATTTCTTTCATCTGTTTCCTTGCGCTACCTCGCAAACGCGGGACACAGCGACAAAGCAAAAAAAAAAAAAAAAAAATCAACCTTTTCCTAATAAGTAGGATACATTACTCTTTTCTTCTTTGGCACCGACCTGACCATATTCTAGAGTCCTACCCATTTACTGTTGTCTCTTTTCATAGTATTCAACAAGCTGTATGCAGTGATTTACTTTGAACTTAGAATGTCATTTTGAAATTCATATTACGTGTCACAGGTTTGATGAAACTGTACAACATGTTGAGTTGGATTATCCCCGAGCAATGGATATGTGGAGAGGTGTACCTTATGGTATAGATTCTGCCTTCAAATTCAATGGTGGGTAGAAATCACTCTTTGTTACAATTCATCAAGAATATTGTACTTATTTGTTATGAATTATTGTGTTGTTGTTTGATCCACAATGTAATAATTGGCTTAACTGTTTAAGGACAAAAGAGAGCTTAGTTATCACAGCATTGACATTAGCATGAATGCATGTTGGCATTAAGGATGAGTGTCAGCTTGAGTTATGCTGTCTTGCAGTTGAATTTAAGTCAGTTAATGATGTCATGCACTTAGCAGAAATATTTCAGGTAAACTCACTTTGTTCTTCTTCAATGATGTTTTGACAAAAAAATTTTCCAGGAACAACATACTTCTTCCAAGGCAAAGTTTTCTGGGAGTTTGATGACTTTCGTATGAAAGTGAAGCCTAAGTCTCCTGCCTTATCTGCACCATTTTGGTTGGGCTGTCCCAAAATAGAAAATCCTTATTACATGGAGGCTTCTGTCAGTGATTCGGGCACTGTGACTACAAGACCCACAGTGTGCATTGCATCAGTATTATTTTTATCATGGGCTGTGTCTTGTTTAAGTAGCACTGTACTATGAAGTGCTTGATAGATTTATAGTGTGATCAGAATTTACAGACCCCATAGAGTTCTCTAGTGCATACAGCAATTTTTTTTCACAGAGTGTTTGAAAAGAGTATTTTATTGAATGCTATAACACTGGTTTAACAAAGCTGAAAAGGAAGGATATAGTAAATGATATACTAGTATGCAGAACTTTCTGATACTACTTTTAAATCTCAAACAGTATGGTAATTTTTCTTATTGGACTGTATTATAAGACAATTACATAATATACACATCTGCCTATATTATTATATGCATTTCTTTGAACAACTTATTTCAAATTATTATAACAGATGCAAGTGGTTGGTAAAGATCACATTGTATATTTAAAAATTTTGCTTCTATCTACTGTCAGTGAGGATTGTTAGAGTAGCAGTTTTCTGTATATAACTAGTAATGATCTTAAAGTATTTCAATAAAGGTTTAGTGAACAATAATTTGGTTATATTTTGGTAATGAGTTATAAAAGCAAGAAAATTAGTTGGTAATATCTTACTGAATATTATTTTAACTCATGTGATAGTTCTGCATATCAAAATAGAACACCATGATTATTTGAGAACATTTTATTTTTGAAATGTTTTTTGTTGAGTATAATCATTTATGATATTATTTTGCTCTGAATTGTATACCAGTTTGCATATTTATTGATTATGAATTTGGTTTATGACATAATTCGGGAAGTATGATTTAAAAGTAATGTAATTTTGTAATACCTTCCACTTGAATGTTATTGAGTGCTTTGTAGTTTGTATAGGGTATATATTGCTGGATATTGAATGATCGTTGACATTGGGATCTCATAAGTTTTCTTGCCAGTTTGTCTTTTAAGTGCGAATGCAATGTGCATTTTGGTACAAATAGAAAACATATTTGATATTTCACTCATACTCTTCAGCTGTCAATATTGTTTGTTTTTATTAGTAGTATATTTGATTAAAAGGTAATCTGAAACCCACAATCTTGTATAGGGCTGTTACAGATACTGTTTCTACACTGTGTTATTTAAAACTAAGTAGATGACTTAAATGCTCTGTACATTGTGTGAAAATTAAAGCACACAAGAGACAGATCATGCATACAGCAAGGCAAATCGCCCTTGCAGTTTTTTTTCTCAGTGTGTTTACTTACCCAGAAATTATAGAAGTTTTCATAATTTTTTTGTAGTAAAGTATTTATTATCATGGGTTCAGATGGAGGTTTTGAATATTTTCATGTATGAACCATACACCTTTTTTATCGTTGTTGTGTAAAACGGTCTCCATTGTTAGATGACTGTTATGATCACCCTATCACTGCTGTGCTGCTAGTCATGGTTAGTATATTCTAATTCCTGTCTCATTAATTATTAGTTGTACGCTCATTCTTTTATCCTGTATGAATAGAATGTCCATGACTTTGGGACCAAGGTCAGCTTAGCTTTTCAAGGGACTTTCTTATTTATTGATTTACTTAATTTTTCTTCCCTTTTGTCTGTGGTTTTTAAATAAACACAGACTTGCCCTCACTGGTGTAATTCTCTTGTAAGCTGTTGAATTACCCTTAGCAAGGGAGGAGAATACATGACTAGTTATGCCACAACCACATTTAACATATTTAATTTTTTTTTTTTTTTTTTTTTTTTTTTTTTTTTTTTGCTGTCTCCCGCGTTTGCAAGGTAGCGCAAGGAAACAGACGAAAGAAATGGCCCAACCCACCCCCATACACATGTATATACATACGTCCACACACGCAAATATACATACCTACACAGCTTACCATGGTTTACCCCAGACTCTTCACATGCCCTGATTCAATCCACTGACAGCACGTCAACCCCGGTATATCACATCGATCCAATTCACTCTATTCCTTGCCCTCCTTTCACCCTCCTGCATGTTCAGGCCCCGATCACACAAAATCTTTTTCACTCCATCTTTCCACCTCCAATTTGGTCTCCCACTTCTCCTCGTTCCCTCCACCTCCGACACATATATCCTCTTGGTCAATCTTTCCTCACTCATTCTCTCCATGTGCCCAAACCATTTCAAAACACCCACTTCTGCTCTCTCAACCACGCTCTTTTTATTTCCACACATCTCTCTCACCCTTACGTTACTTACTCGATCAAACCACCTCACACCACACATTGTCCTCAAACATCTCATTTCCAGCACATCCATCCTCCTGCGCACAACTCTATCCATAGCCCACGCCTCGCAACCATACAACATTGTTGGAACCACTATTCCTTCAAACATACCCATTTTTGCTTTCCGAGATAATGTTCTCGACTTCCCCACATTCTTCAAGGCTCCCAGAATTTTCGCCCCCTCCCCCACCCTATGATCTACTTCCGCTTCCATGGTTCCATCTGCTGCCAGATCCACTCCCAGATATCTAAAACACTTTACTTCCTCCAGTTTTTCTTCATTCAAACTTACCTCCCAATTGACTTGACCCTCAACCCTACTGTACCTAATAACCTTGCTCTTATTCACATTTACTCTTAACTTTCTTCTATAACACACTTTACCAAACTCAGTCACCAGCTTCTGCAGTTTCTCACATGAATCAGCCACCAGCGCTGTATCATCAGCGAACAACAACTGACTCACTTCCCAAGCTCTCTCATCCCCAACAGACTTCATACTTGCCCCTCTTTCCAAAACTCTTGCATTCACCTCCCTAACAACCCCATCCATAAATTAAACAACCATGGAGACAGCACACACCCCTGCCGCAAACCTACATTCACTGAGAACCAGTCACTTTCCTCTCTTCCTACACGTACACATGCCTTACATCCTCGATAAAAACTTTTCACTGCTAACAACTTGCCTCCCACACCATATATTCTTAATACCTTCCACAGAGCATCTCTATCAACTCTATCATATGCCTTCTCCAGATCCATAAATGCTTCATACAAATCCATTTGCTTTTCTAAGTATTTCTCACATACATTCTTCAAAGCAAACACCTGATCCACACATCCTCTACCACTTCTGAAACCACACTGCTCTTCCCCAATCTGATGCTCTGTACATGCCTTCACCCTCTCAATCAATACCCTCCCATATAATTTACCAGGAATACTCAGCAAACTTATACCTCTGTAATTTGAGCACTCACTCTTATCCCCTTTGCCTTTGTACAATGGCACTA
The DNA here is from genome assembly GCF_036320965.1 of Panulirus ornatus. Classification (NCBI taxonomy): domain Eukaryota; kingdom Metazoa; phylum Arthropoda; class Malacostraca; order Decapoda; family Palinuridae; genus Panulirus; species Panulirus ornatus. The sequence goes on along the minus strand of NC_092257.1, from coordinate 18,276,980 downwards.
TGCATGCATTCCGCCAATCCTCAGGCACCTCACCATGAGTCATACATACATTAAATAACCTTACCAACCAGTCAATAATACAGTCACCCCCTTTTTTAATAAATTCCACTGCAATACCATCCAAACCTGCTGCCTTGCCGGCTTTCATCTTCCGCAAAGCTTTTACTACCTCTCCTCTGTTTACCAAATCATTTTCCCTAACCCTCTCACTTTGTACACCACCTCGACCAAAACACCCTATATCTGCCACTCTGTCATCAAACACATTCAACAAACCTTCAAAATACTCACTCCATCTCCTTCTCCCATCACCACTACTTGTTATCACCTCCCCATTTGCGCCCTTCACTGAAGTTCCCATTTGCTCCCTTGTCTTACGCACTTTATTTACCTCCTTCCAGAACATCTTTTTATTCTCCCTAAAATTTAATGATACTCTCTCACCCCAACTCTCATTTGCCCTCTTTTTCACCTCATGCACCTTTCTCTTGACCTCCTGTCTCTTTCTTTTATACATCTCCCACTCAATTGCATTTTTTCCCTGCAAAAATCATCCAAATGCCTCTCTCTTCTCTTTCACTAATAAACTTACTTCTTCATCCCACCACTCACTACCCTCTCTAATCAACCCACCTCCCACTCTTCTCATGCCACAAGCATCTTTTGCGCAATCCATCACTGATTCCCTAAATACATCCCATTCCTCCCCCACTCCCCTTACTTCCATTGTTCTCACCTTTTTCCATTCTGTACTCAGTCTCTCGTGGTACTTCCTCACACAAGTCTCCTTCCCAAGCTCACTTACTCTCACCACCCTCTTCACCCCAACATTCACTCCTCTTTTCTGAAAACCCATACAAATCTACACTTTAGCCTCCACAAGATAATGATCAGACATTCCTCCAGTTGCACCTCTCAGCACATTAACATCCAAAAGTCTCTCTTTCGCGCGCCTGTCAATTAACACGTAATCCAATAACGCTCTCTGGCCTATCTCTCCTACTTACATACGTATACTTATGTATATCTCGCTTTTTAAACCAGGTATTCCCAATCACCAGTCCTTTTTCAGCACATAAATCTAGAAGCTCTTCACCATACAAATATATAAAAAATAACTATTATGTGTCTTGAAGGTGGTCTGAAGATCTGCTTCAAACAATACTGTAATCCCACTAAACTGCATCCTCTAGCACCCCTAACTGTGATGTCACGGTGGCAAAATTCACCTGCTCATCTGCCATGGAACCTCTCTCTACAAAGTCCTCGTCAGGTAAGAATCACTGTGAGTGCTTCAGTGGAGGCTAAAGTAGTAGTTAATAGGTATACCAACTCATTGGGTCACCTTGTGACTCTGAAGGTATCAATATCCTTGTATGTTTTAGATATACTGTACTAACAAATTTGGAGTGAAGTTATCAGTATCCTTGGATGTTTTCTGTACTAACAAATTTGGAGTGTTGGGCCCTCATCTGTGGAGGATTATCACACCACCCTAGCTTTCACACTCCTCGTCCCTACCACTGTTCCCTCCCTCCCTGGCCATCCCACCTACCCAGGCTAGTGCACCCTCTGTCACTGTCACCAAAACCTCCCTCCTCTCACTCACAACTGCCGCTCCCTCCCTACCCATACACTATTCCCTGAACGGTAGAATGAGATTCTTTAGTGGTAGAGCCAATCACCCCCCATATTTTTCTTCTTCATACCTTCCATAAGTGTGTGAAAGAAGAAAGTTAAGAGTAAATGTGAATAAGAGCAAGGTTATTAGGTACAGTAGGGTTGAGGGTCAAGTCAATTGGGAGGTAAGTTTGAATGGAGAAAAACTGGAGGAAGTAAAGTGTTGTAGATATCTGGGAGTGGATCTGGCAGCGGATGGAACCATGGAAGTGGAAGTGAATCATAGGATGGGGGAGGGGGTGAAAATTCTGGGAGCCTTGAAGAATGTTTGGAAGTCGAGAACATTATCTCGGAAAGCAAAAATGGGTATGTTTGAAGGAATAGTGGTTCCAACAATGTTGTATGGCTGCGAGGCGTGGGCTATGGATAGAGTTGTGCGCAGGAGGGTGGATGTGCTGGAAATGAGATGTTTGAGGGCAATATGTGGTGTGAGGTGGTTTGATCAATGTTTGAGAACAATATGTGGTGTGAGGTGGTTTGATCAAGTAAGTAATGTAAGGGTAAGAGAGATGTGTGGTAATAAAAAAGAGTGTGGTTGAGAGAGCAGAAGAGGGTGTTTTGAAATGGTTTGGTCACATGGAGAGAATGAGTGAGGAAAGATTGACCAAGAGGATATATGTGTATATATAATATATGTGGAGGGAAGGAGGAGAAGTGGAAGACCAAATTGGAGGTGGAAAGATGGAGTGAAAAAGATTTTGAGTGATCGGGGCCTGAACATGCAGGAGGGTGAAAGGCGTGCAAGGAATAGAGTGAATTGGAACGTTGTGGTATACCGGGGTTGACGTGCTGTCAGTGGATTGAACCAGGGCATGTGAAGCGTCTGGGGTAAACCATGGAAAGTTCTGTGGGGGCTGGTTGTGGAAAGGGAGCTGTGGTTTTGGTGCATTATTACATGACAGCTAGAGACTGAGTGTGAACGAATGGGGCCTTTGTTGTCTTTTCCTAGCGCTACCTCACACACATGAGGGGGGGAGGGGGTTGTTATTCCATGTGTGGCGAGGTGGCGATGGGAATAAATAAAGGCTCACAGTATGAATTATGTACATGTGTATATATGTATATGTCTGTGTGTGTATATATATATGTACATTGAGATGTATAGGTATGTATATTTGGGTGTGTGGACATGTATGTACATACATGTGTATGTGGGTGGGTTGGGCCATTCTTTCGTCTGTTTCCTTGCGCTACCTTGCTAACGCGGGAGACAGTGACGAAGCAAAATACCTTCCATATTGCCAGCACAACCTTCCCACTCAACAATAAAACATTTTCCTAAAAATATATCACCAGCACTTTCTATTCTGTCAATGAAATGTATGAATTACTGGCAGCTATGTATGTAGGCTAGTTGTAGTACTTCTGGCATCTTCCTCGGTTTGTCTGCTCACAGATGGTCAGAAGACAGGACTACCTTTATATAGTATAGAATTAATATTTGTGTTTTTTTTGATATGTCCTACATATCTTTTCCATAAAGCATAGGGTAACCTTAGAATCCTCCAAATTAGTACTCTAGTTGAATGTTTGGTGCTATATTTATTTTCTTAACAGTGTTGTTAACAGTGACCAATGGGGAGTCATGACTTATCAGCTATTTATTTCAAGTTTTATTGTAATGTTTTATTTTAATCTGTGATCTATAGATATTACTAATAATGGCCTATAGGAAGTTATAGTTTATCGTCCATTCATATCACATTTTAATGTGAACATAAAGTGTATGTGCACTCCTCTGACCCAGGTAGCTGCCTTTTCTCTCTGCCTTACCCATGTGTGGACTACTGGTATTCTGTCCAAAAACTTACAGTCTTTCCCTGTCTAACATAAAACTTGACAACACTAAACTGACTTAGCTCTTTTCATAACTGTAGATTTTTCTTTGGTGATTGGTGTGTGTTAGCCATGCCTTTTTAAAAAATAGCAGGAGCAATAGATAGTTGTAGTAACTAGAAGCGTTAGGTAGAAGTAGCTGGTGGGAACATTGAGCTGGAGCATTAGGTACAATTAGTCATTAGGAAGATTAGGTAGGAGCCTCTACAAACACTCTGCTGGACTTGTCCTCTGCCAGTGGCCTGTTGAGGGTGAGGCACTAAAGGCTAAGAAGCAGCACTGTAATGCACTAGTTATGGAGACTCTTGCCATAGCCACCCCCTGAAGGGAGTTCCAGAAGTGAACAGGCATCAGAAATATAGATAGATAACTAAATAAACCATATTCATGATATAAATGGATCATCTATGAATGCTGATAGCAACAGGCTTTTGGGAGTCATACATTAATGAATTATTTATTTCATATTTTACTGTAGAATTAATTTATCTGTATTTATATCTCTGACACCTGTTCTATTCAGGAACTCCCTCAGTATCCTTGTGATATTTTATATTTCCCTAATTGTACTGTAGGTGGGAGACAGTTTTACTCTCATAGGGCCCTATGTTTTGAACATTTTCTACTGTCACACAACTTTTTGAATTTCTGAATGCTGTTTGCATCAACCATGCCTTTATTCATATTATTCCATTCAACCACCACTAATATTATAAAAGTACATTTTCACATCTTTCATAAAAAGCTTCTTGCTCAATTTGATGTTATGCCTTCTGAAGAACTGGTCACTGTTTATCTCTTCAGTCTGTTTTAAAACTTGAAAATTGGAATTGGGTCATCCCTCATTCTTCATTCTTACAATGTGGGCAATTTTAAGGCTTCTAGCTCTTCTCCACAACTCTGTTCTCCTAATTCTGGCTTCATCTTTGTTTGTTCCCTTTAAACCGTCTATTTTAGCTCTTTGTGCTTCTTTTAGTGTGGTAACCAGACTTGAGAAGCATATTCTAGTTTTAATATTATTTAGGATGTGAACAGCTTGCTGAATAATACCTTGTATGCAGTTCTGATATCTGCTGGCAGTCTGTTTGTCTCTTGAATGATTCTTCTAGGATGGGACTCTGGTCACAAACTAACAGATGCATGCTAGGCATGATATGTAGATGAGAATGTAGAGTAGGATGGATGTGTTGGAAATTAAATGTTTGAGAACAATATGTGGAGCAAAGGGGTTGATCAAGTAACTAATATTTAGGTAAGAGAGGTGTGGCAATAAGAAGAGTATTCTTGAGAGAGCTGAAGAAGGTATACTGTGATGGTTTGGACATATAGAGAGAATAAGTGAAGAGAGTTTGAATCAGAAATGGAGGGAACAAGGAAAAAAGGGGAGACCAAATAGGAGATGGAAAAATGGAGTTCAAAAGATTTTGAGTATTTGGAGCCTGAAAATGCAGAAGGGTGAAAGGCATACCCTGTTTAGAGTGAAATGAAGCAATATACAGGGGTGATGCTGTGAGTGAACTGAACCAGGGCATATGAAGAAGGTGGGGAAAACCATTGAAAGGTCTGAAGAGCTGTGGTATCAGTGCATTACACATGACAGCTAGAGAATGGATGTGGGCAGATGCAGCCTTTCTTCGTTTGTTCTTGGCACTACCTTGCTAACGCAGGAAATGGCGATCAGATATGAAAAAAATATATATCGGGATAATGAAGAAAATACTGCCCATGTATTCCATGCATGACATAGAAGGCAACTTAGAGGGGCAGGAGTGGGTGTCTGGAAATCCTTCCTTTCTGTATTATTTTCAGAAGAAAAAACAGAGCAAGGAGCCAAGTGGGGATTTTCACCTCTGAGGCTGTGTCATCTGTTCTTTATGCAACCTCACTTTTGTGGGAAATGGCAAGCATATACATATATACACATGTACATATTCATACTTACTTGCGTTCATCCATTCTTGCCGCTACCCCACTCCACAGGAAACAATGTCGCTCCCCCTGCTTCAGCGAGAAAGCACCAGGAAAACAGACAAAAAAAGGCCACATTTGTTCACTTTCAGTTTCTAGCTGTCATGTGTAATGAACTAGAACCATAGCTCCCTATCCACATCCAGGCCCCACAGACCTTTCCAGATGTTTCAGATGCCCTGGTTCAGTCCATTGACAGCACATCAACCCTGGTATATCACATCATTCCAGTTCACTCTATTCCTTGCACACCTCTTACCCTCCTGTATGTTCAGCCCCAATCACTCGAAATCTTTTTCAATCCATCCTTCCACCTCCAGTTTGGTCTTCCACTTCTTGTTCCCTCTGCCTCTGACACACATACCCTCTTTGTCAACCTTTCCTCACTCATTCTCTCCATATATTGAAGGCAAGCAAGTATGAATATGTACATGTGTATATATATATGAATGTATGTTTTTTTCACTTGATGTTATTTGCAAGAAAACACCACTTCTCATTCAGGTCACTTCTTTTGGAATCTTTTGGAATAAAGTGAGTTAGATTTTAACATCATTTTATCCACAGATCCGTTTTGGAGTTTGTTCAAGGCATTTTCCCATTCAAAATCATTTTGATAGGAGGGAATACATTTGTTTTTTTGCACGTTATTGGATTTCTTGCATACCAGGATGTTCTGCAGTAACCAATCTTTGGAAGATTTACTGTTGCAAGCCTTTTTCTTGTAAGGGCTAGCTACTGAAAGTAGAGCATGAGTTACCCCTCTCTTACCAGGAATATGACAAGAATAGTCATTTATTAAATGTTATGTTAATCCATATTTTGGTGATGAATGATAGATTGCTTTATTTGGGAGAAATATTTTCAAGGTGCATGCTTGGAAGCTTTCTTCACGGAAACCATTTGCTTTGTCCAATTTTTCAATCTATAAATATTTGAAATAACTGCAAACATTGCAGCTAAGAACCTTTTGGACAACTTGTAGTCTCCTGTTCTGTGTTCAGAGGCAACACTTTGACAACTATTTCAGAGTATTTGCTGATTTAAGACCATTTTATTGATTATGCCAGAAAAAAAATGTAGATGAAATGGTTTTTGGAGGCCTAACAGGGCTTTTGCTATAAATATTTCCTTATACACTATTTCCTATTGCAGAGATGTGTAGTATTGGAAAGGTTGAGCGATGTTAAGACCTCACCAACAGCATAGTCTCCTACACAGTTTTCAGTAGGAAAAATTTAGCTTAGGGATGGATATTTGTTGTACTGCTGGTAATGTCAAGTGATTTTCTTGCAAGGTAGATCCTTCTCCCTTAGGGAGCACTATGGTAAGACTACATGGGTGAAGGCAAGTAAAAGATTTCGAGCCTTTGGAAAGTATAATATTTTTTATGCTAGACTTCTCACTTATTGCCCTCCTCATCTTCCCACATGTAGGTTGGGTCACCTTCCAACAACCTTTGTTGTTCAAGACTGTTTTCGTAGAAACAAGAAGCATCATGATGTCATAGTGGAACTAGGGCGTGTATAACATAGCAGCCATTACATAGCTTTCAGCATTTTTTTCTTCTTTACCACCCCCATGACACTGTATTTACGTATTGCATGCATCAAACATGACTGTAGCATGATTAGTCATGTGTTCTCCTGCCTCACGTTAGATAATCGAATAGCTAATGAGAGAACTGCATGAGTGAGGGCATGTGAGAAGTCCGGCTTAAAAGAAAAATTATGGCTTAAAACCAAATGTTTAAGTGAAAGATTTAGTTGTGGTTTAGATTTTTTTCAGTATCAGGTATAAGGATGAGTGTTACAAGCAGTGTATTTTAGAAAAAGAAGTTGGGAGTCACATCCCAGATGTGAAAAGGATGCTCCCTTTGTTCAGACATTTTAACCAATATAATGTATTTTCTCTTAATTTTGACATTAATTTTTTTTCTCATCACTTTATTTTTGGATCATCATTTATCTCTTTTTGGTATTAAACAGTTATACCATCATGATTGCTCACCATGGAAAACTTCCTAGAAACTCAGAGACTTAAGCCAGTTATTTGATTTAATGGGCATGCAGGAATAATTACAGGTCCAACAGTTATTTCAGTCAAATAACTTATCATTTAGGTAGAGCTAATATCCTTAATATTTTCAGTCAATGAGGATATCTTGAATTGTATATTCATTAAATGTACTGTAAGAATCTCTCTTAGGTGTGATAATTTAGTATGTCATATTACTTTTTTATGGTAATGGAGATGGCATTGCCCCATTCATGACCATTTTTGGTGAAAATATGATCAGAAAAAATAATCAGAGTTTCTCAGGTGTCTGTAGTTTTGACCCTCAAACATAGAAAAGTTGTAGGAAGAATAAAAGGATTTTAGGTTATTTGGGAGCCCAGAAACTGCCAGGGTCTTCAGGTGTATAAATTCATTCTTAAGACCACATACACTTTCACTGCATGTATTGTATTTGGACGAAAGAAGAAAATAGGAATAGAATTTCACAGCTTCAGTGCATGAGGGAAGGAGGAGGTTTCATAAGTTAGTCCTTGTAGAGAAGCTGTGGGAAACAACATACAGACACATGCCATGGGTTCAAGTTCACAGAGATGGCTAAGAAGAACAATGGCTTGAATTATCTTTATTTGAAAAAGTTAGAATATGATGTTAGCTGTCTGCACTCACTACTTTTAATTTTGTACGTGATTTAAAGTTATCCAAATATACTGCATATCTGAAAGTTGCATAGGTACAACATTTTGATGTTATTTATGCTTTTTATAGTGTTACCATAGTCTGTTTAACTAAGTGAAATTCATAGTTGAGTTAGAAATTGGCATATATTTATTTCAAATTCCTCAGACAAATATGCATTCAGAACCATGCCTTATCAATTCTTCATAGAGTGCACAAGAAGAAACACTAAAATATGCCCATATTGTCAATATCTCATTAAATTGTGGTCAAAGTTTAATAAATCTGTCAGTAAATTAGTCAGGATTCTTGCCAGTATGGTGCACAAGTTTCTGAAGATTACTTCTTTATCATGTACTACCATAACTCATGCTACACATTTTCAATGTCGAGCATATGAGGTAGTAGTGAACTATGCATTTCTGTTATTTGTATTAACTTTGTTCTTACAGTGGCCTTCATCATGTCCAAGTGACAGTGCTGAATGTAGTGGTGTAAAGAGAAAGTATTTTAAGCTTACCTGTACTGAGGAAGTCAAAACTCTAGTGAAATTAGATAATTACTGTTGATAACACCACCATATAGTATCAAGATGCAACATGAAAAGAAGTTAAAGTTGTATGTGATTTAAAAATGGTCATTGCTAGATACAGAACTATGTGGGCTAAACTTGATAAGCTTGTGTGTGAGTGGTTTAAGCAATGTCACAGTGAAGGCATACCTGTTTCTGGGCCACTTTTGTGAAAAGGCTGCACAATTTCAGCAAGAGTTAGAAATTGATAAGCCTTTTGGGTTTATGACTGAATGGTTGCAGAAACTTAAGTCATGCCATAACATCAGCAACCTGAAAACAAGTGGTGAAGACCTGCCTGCACTTCAATAGGCCACTGAAAAGTATAATGAAACTTTTGCAGTTATTTAAAGGTGAAAATACCTTACCTCCGAACAAATTTATATTGCAGATGAGACTCGCCTTTAATGACACTGCATTCAAGGAACATTGTTCCTGGATGAGATGAACATGCTGCGTTTGGTTTAAAGGAAGTGAGTGTGCCTACACGTGCAACATAGCTGGCTCAAATGACACTGCATTCAAGGAACATTGTTCCTGGATGAGATGAACATGCTGCGTTTGGTTTAAAGGAAGTGAGTGTGCCTATACGTGCAACATAGCTGGCTCTAATGACACTGCATTCAAGGAACATTGTTCCTGGAAGAGATGAACATGCTGTGTTTGGTTTAAAGGAAGTGAGTGTGCCTACACGTGCAACATAGCTGGCTCACAGATGTGCAAGTCCAAGTCGTTGGTGCCCAGAAGGAAGTGGGGTTGCCTGTAATTTGTAGAAGTAATAAATAGGTTTGGATGACTAAGGAACTAAACTCAGAATGGTTTAATAATCTGGGCACTTGCAAGGCCATGGTGGTCAGTGACACAAGAAATACTAAAAAAAAAATGTGGTATAACATGACTGGGTTGTGTATTCTACATCCTGTCCATGCCAGAGTGTAGCACAGTCTCTGAATAAGGGGTCCTGTGGTCCCCGGTACATCTTCATAAAAGGGTTTCTGGAGTTGTATAATAATAAGAATGACCCTAAGAACAGTGACAGCTTTGAAAACTTTAGAGATTCATGTGAGAAGAAAAAAGCCACAGAATTGCTGAGTTACATGAAGGATTTGCACAATGAAGAAAAAAGTTTTGTTAAGATGATGTTTTGGACTGGATGAATTGTGACGCTGGATGTAGAAGTTTCACCATGGTTATTAGCCCCATCAAAGACACTGATAATGACAGAGAAGTACAACAGGAGGTCAGCTTGGATCAGGGGATAAAATTTTGAGATCAATACAAACAGTTCTTGGAGTAGACAATTTTTGTCACCCAGCAAAAAATCAAGAGTGTGTTCTGGATCTTAGATAAAAGTAATCAAGGAGGAACCAAACTGCATGAAAGCGACAACTTTCCAAGACATGTCCAAGAAGGCATCAAAGCACTCTTATGTTTCCAAGAACTACAAATCCAAATGGCTACAGACAGTGTTTGACCAACCTCCATGCACATCAACTCCAGCTCTTAGGGTTCATGAAGTTCTAGACCCTTTTCATACCTATTGCATGATGCTTTCCCCAATTCTTCATCTTGTCTGTAAATTACACATGTTGCAAGGAAAGAAGGGGAAGAATATTTGGGTAAGTACAATAAATGAATGTTTTATAAAAGTTTTATATAGTGTATTTTTGTATATATTACATACAAATAACAGTTAAAAACTAAATCAGTCACAGTATAAGAAAAATATCAAATTTACAAAAATGTTTGTACCTACTGCATAAAGATTTGTACTGTATCTTTAATCTGAACAAATTTTTATCATGAAAATTGTTCATTCCCATGAATTTGGACAAGAAATTCATAACCTGCAGTCAAAATAATTTTTTTAGTATAATTGATTGCAGTTTCCCGCATCAGCGAGGTTGCGCCAGGAAACAGACGAAGAATGGACCATCCACTCATATACACATATGTATACATAAACATCCAGGCACATTCATATACAAATCAGCATATATACATACACATACAAAGACATACACATGTACATATTCATACTTGCTTGCCTTCATCCATTCTTGGAGCTACCCTGCCCCACAGGATACAGCATCGCTACCCCCTGCTTCAGCAAGGTAGCACCAGGAAAACAGACAAAAAGGGCCATATTCATTCACACACACTCTATAGCTGCCATGTGTATTGCACCAGAACCACAGCTCCCTATCAACACCCAGGCCCTACAGACCTTTCCATGGTTTACCCTAAACATTTCCAATACCCTGGTTCAGTCCATTGACAGCATGTGGACCCTGGTTTACCACATTGTTCCAATTCACTCTCTTCCTTGCATGCCTCTCACCCTCTTGTATGTTCAGGCCTCAATTGCACAAAATCATTTTCACTAGGGATTGGGGAAAAAGAATACTTTTTTTCATGATTGCCATTTCCTGTGTTAGCAAGGTAGCACCAGGAACAGATGAACAAAGGCCACATCCATTCTCCAGCTATCATGTGTAATGCACTGAAACTGTAGCTCCCTGTTCACAACCAGGCCCCACAGAGCTGTCCATGGTTGACCCTAGATGTTTCATATACCCTGGTTCACTCCAGGGACTGTATGTCGACCCCAGCATATCACATCATTCTGTTTCATTCCATCTTAAAATTCTAGGTGTTGGAAATGTATTGTTTATATTATGCATCTTTTAAATTTTCATTTTATACTTTATCATTAATTCCTCCTTCCCATATAAATAACATGGACTCAGTTCATGCATATTTTGCGGGAGTTACTTTTGCTGAACTTCGGTCTGTATCCCCAATCTCACTTCTTGGCTAAGGGTAGGGATGCCAAATTCCTTTAGGTTGCACTTGTTTCCCTGAACAGTATTTGCAGTTATTTCTTTGTATGTAAAAACCTCGGGTTGAGGTAATAATTTGTAATTACTGTATTAGAATCTCATCAGATTTACATGACCCTTAGTTATATTACTTAGTGCATTACTTGAGCTAACCTTGCCATGCTGAACATATCATGTCCAAAAAAGTTGGAAGAAATTTGTCTTTAAGTTTAGGGTGGGAGTGGAATTCAGAATGTCAAAAGATTTCTATAAAGCATACAAAGAATTTGACAAGCTAGATTTGCTCTGCCAAATATAATAATCATTGTAAGTGTGCACCTTTCAATAATTTCACTGTGGAAGTCCTAGTTTTTATTGTACACTTTGTACAGAAAATTCCCAATTCAGTCTTACCCTTTTTTAGCTGATGTAATAACATAAGGGATGAAAAGTTATGAATAGATGTTACTTCAATAAATTTGGTAGTCAAGTTTTGAAGATGATGGGAGTTTTCCTGCAAAGTAATGCATATTGAGAAGAGAGACTTTTCTTCATTTGTACCGTATTACAGTATTTATTCTCATACATTTTTTGTACATTTAATAAGAGGAATGTTGCTTGGATGGCATGCTTTTATTTAAGCTATTTCAAAGCCATGCTTCCAAGTAAAAATGATGCAAAAATCACATTACTTAATACTCAGGTTTTGATTTCTGTATCATGGAACTTACCACCTTCGTTTTTATTTATTTTCTTAATAGTCTAGGTGTTTGGTATATTTTGTTTATATTATGCTGCTATGCATCTTAACATTTTATAATGTCACTCTGTATTTTGAGGTGGCCACTTTGGATTCAAGAATCACTACTATATAATTGCTTTACTGATCTTACCAGTCATTACTAGAATGTTTTTCAATGTGTTTGTGCACACATAAAAAATAGATAAATTGGCTCCATAACAGGATTCTGGTCGTGCATTCTCAATGTAGACTGCCACAAATCTTTTTGCATAGGCTATTCTGTCAATCAGTGCAATTGGCAGCTGATCACATCTCATGAGGTTCACTGGTAAGCTTAACTTTTTTCCGAAATGGCACTGATCAGAATTTGAGAATGTATCTTATCTCTGATTTCTCCTTCTCATATAAATAACATGGAATAAGTGCATTTTGTGGAAATTAAAAATTATTGCCGAGCTTAGGTCTATAATGCCAATACTACTTATTGGCTTAGGTTACATTTGTTTTTCTGAACAATTTGTAATACTATGTATGTAACCTAACCTCAGATTAAATTAAATGTGATGAGAATTCATCTAATTACTGTATTAGAATCTCATCAGATTTACATAATCCTTAGTTATATTACTTGCATTACTTGAGCTAACATTTCCTTGCTTAACATAACCTTTGCTAATGCTTGCACTCAAGAAAAGTTGGAAGAAATGTCTGAGAGGAAGTTAGTACGGGAGTGGAATCCAGAGTTATGTCGAGCTCATTTACAAAGCAAAAACGGCCAATCGTTGTGTTTGCATTTTTTAATAATTTCTCTGTAGCAGTCTTAATTTCTGTTGTACACTGTGTGGAAGGTCTTCTCAAATATTTAAAAACAATTGCATTCATTATATCAGTTGATTAGAACACAGTTTTGTAAATGTAATATACAACAGTCTGGTGAAGAACTGTTATCATGTGCTGTGCACCCTGTAACTTAAGCTGCTCTTCTTCCAGGCTATGAGCTTTGGTATTCCTGGAGTACTGTCCAGCATTAAAAAGAGATGTGTGGTATTTTTTGGAAGTGTTCCAATCACAAATAAAATTAGGTTTTCATCACTTATTATCCATCATGTTTTCAGTGTCTGAGTTTCACATTATATACGGATGGTCATCTTGTACAGGCCTCCTTTGCAACAACATAGACTAACCTAGGCTGCAACATCTAATAACAATGCACTGGATGCCACATCAAGCTTTAATGCCTGCAATGAATTGAAAAGTTGACCAGTGCATATATAACCCAGCCATAGTGAGTGGGTTAAAAGCATATTTGCTGTGAAGCCAGTGATTTACCACTGAGCTAGCTAGGAATTTAATATATCAAGCTGTTCCCAACCAGCATGGAAAATATCCACATGGAACTGTTAAAGGGATATTGAAAAAAAAATTGGCACCAAAATAAGAAAAACGTTTACACGTAGCCCAAAATATGAAATGCATGTAGCTGAGTGGGACAATGAAGCAGGATATCGCTTTTTTCTGATGAAATTCCTTTGATTTCATTCTTCATAAAACTATTGCTAAATTTGGATAAGAATCCCATACATTCATGCACTGTAACATTCATATGCTTAACTTGTAATAAGCATTCATTTTTATACTGAAATGCATGAGATTATGGTAATGTTATCAAAGGAGTTGATGTTTATATAGATTTAGTATGCCTTTATTAAAAGTTCCTTAAATATGTAAAAATACTGGTTCCAACTTGCTGCTTAAAAAAAGATGGGTGAATGGTCTTGGCATATGTAGATCTGTGTATCCATGAAGTATAAGTAATTATTCAGTTGAAGGAACCTCAGAGGCTACAGGATAATAACAGTGATAACCATATGATATTGGTTATTTTGGCAGTTTTAAGTCTTGGTTCTGTACAGGGAAGCAAAAATGCAGTTTGTATATTTTGTTTTTCATTATTTAACTTTCCTCTTGCATTTTTGCTGAGGCTATTCCAAGATTTCTTATTTGATATTTTTGTATATAGTAGTTATATGTATGAATAAATAATTCCTGTCCTAGTTGCATCTTTTATAAAATCAGATTATTCCAGAACCTGAGTGATGTAAGGATTTAATTCTTTCTGCATCAAACCGGGTCATTTTCATCCTATACAGCCCAGTTTCAAGCCATATAGAAAATCCTCTAAAACAGTAAGGACAATAGCTACACACACCTAAAAGACATTTATTGTCAGCAAATACCATGCTATGTCAACAAAAGACATGCATTATGACTCCTACCAATGAGAGAGCTCACCACCACTGAGCTGTGCAGTACAAAACAGCAGCAGCAAAGTGCCCCTTTCTATTATATACCACAGTTGTCACCTTAAACTGTTTTTACATCTGGCATCTTGTGCTGAAATAAGCAACTATCAAAGACACACACGCAAAAAAAAAAAAATGCTATATACAGGGGTTTGTGGAATGGTTTATACTTGTAGCTGTTCAATTCTACTCAGGATGCTTTTTGCTATCAATGCAACATGCATATCTATCCCACACAAAGCACTTGAAAATTCACCTGTACCCTGTGTAATTACTTGAAGCATGTGGGGAGGGAGTTCTACTCATGGGGACCATCTGAACATTTTTTTTTTATCATACAACCTCTTTATATACACTGTCTGCATTACCATGTTCTATATATGTCTATCTATAACTCTGAAGCACAGTCCCTACGGGAACTTCCATCAAGGGGAGGCCCCATGGCAAAAGAGTTTCCATTTATCTGTCCTTACATGCCTCCTTTGCATACACTATTCCACACATTATTCTACCATTTCTCGCCCTTCAGCATTCTTCCACTCTATTTCCCCATGTCACAGTGGTCTTCCTCTCACTATCATACACTCCCCTTGTAAACTCCCCATCTTGCATTCTCCAAATGCCCAAACCACCTCAAAGTATTACATTTCACCCACTCAGCCAATCCACATTCATTCAATTCCCTTTGCATTCCCTGCCATACTACATATACCTCCTCATTTCTTTCTTGATTCCATCTAATCATACCACCTGGTCCTCTCCCATGGCTCATTTCCACAGCCAGGATTCTTGACCTCAGTGACTCATCCCACATCCATGTTTCAGCTGCATTGGTTTTGGTTGGAAGGATTACACTGTACCTTAATCTTCTCTTCACTTCCATATTTATACCTTTACCCTTTCATTAAGGGATCACTTCCATACTTATACCTCTATTCATTAAGGGACCCAATGATTCTTCTACCCAGTACTGCTATATCCCTTATCTCTCATTCCATACCAAACTTACCCAAGACAGCTCCTAAATACTTAAATTCTTTCACCTCTTCCATCACTAAACTTACCCACGACAACAACTAAATATTTAAATTCTCACACCTCTTCCAGTCTTTCTCCCCCCCCCCTCCTCATATCCACAATACAGTTTAGTACACTTTCTTCTTTCACTTTATGGTTCTGCAATAATCTATACTTTCACTGTTTCTTTCAATCACCATTGCTTTACTTTTACTTACATTTATCTTCAATCAGCTATGTTAACAGATGATAAAACAATACAATATCATTTGCAAGCAGACTTGCCACTAGCCACCATACCTGAGCACCACATTCCATCTTTGTGCCCCTTTTCCTAGTTTTGCTTTCATCCCTCTTATCACTACATCCATATATATATTATTTATTTATTTATTTATTTATTTATTTATTTATTTTGCTTTGTCGCTGTCTCCCGCATTAGCGAGGTAGCGCAAGGAAACAGACGAAAGAATGGCCCAACCCACCACATTCCATCTTTGTGCCCCTTTTCCTAGTTTTGCTTTCATCCCTCTTATCACTACATCCATATATATATATATATATATATTATTTATTTATTTATTTATTTTGCTTTGTCGCTGTCTCCCGCGTTAACGAGGTAGCGCAAGGAAACAGACGAAAGAATGGCCCAACCCACCCACATACACATGTATATACATACACGTCCACACACGCAACTATACATAACTATACATCTCAACTTATACATATATATACACACAAACATATGCATGTACATAATTCATACTGTCTGCCTTTATTCATTCCCATCGCCACCTCACCACACATGAAATAACAACCCCCTCCCCCCTCATGTGTGCGAAGTAGAGCTAGGAAAAGACTACAAAGGCCACATTCGTTCACACTCAGTCTCTAGCTGTCATGTAATAATGCACCGAAACCACAGCTCCCTTTCCACATCCAGGCCTCACAGAACTTTCCATGGTTTACCCCAGATGCTTCACATGCCCTGGTTCAATCCATTGACAGCACGTCGACCCCGGTATACCATATCGTTCCAGTTCACTCTATTCCTTGCACGACTTTCACCCTCCTGCATGTTCAGGCCCCGATCACTCAAAATCTTTTTCACTCCATATATATATATATTCTTTCTTTCTTTTAAACTATTTGCCATTTCCCGCGTTAGCAAGGAAAGAATACTTCCCACGTATTCCCTGCGTGTCGTAGAAGGCGACTAAAAGGGGAGGGAGCGGGGGGCTGGAAATCCTCCCCTCTTGTTTTTTTTTTTAATTTTCCAAAAGAAGGAACAGAGAAGTGGGCCAGGTGAGGATATTCCCTCAGAGGCCCAGTCCTCTGTTCTTAACGCTACCTTGCTAACGCGGGAAATGGCGAATAGTTTGAAAGAATATATATATATATATTAAAATGCCACAGAGACATTACACAGTCCTGTTTCACACCCACATGTAAACTGAAACTTTCACTCAACTCTCCATCCACTCATACATATACATTTGCTCCTCTATAAAAGGGTTTCACACCATCCAACAGTTGTCCCCCTATCCCGTATATCCTTAGCATATATCCTTAGCACATCCCATAAAGCATTCCACTCGACTATCATACCCTTTCTCCTGATTCATAAAAGCTGCATACCATGTTTTCAATCATTCTATTCCATTCATGTCCCACAATAATACTTTAAAGGTACTTCTTTGAACAATTTTCTAGCTTAATTCCATATAATGTCCTCCATTTGCACTATCCCTTCATCTCTTGCATAACAAATCACTGTCAGTATCATCAATAAGTTTTATAAACTTAAAAAGGTTGATATCAGGTCACCTATCATTCTTCTCTCTTCCAAAGCTGGCAAAATTAAAGCCTCTCTCTTTTCCCTGCAACTTAGCTTTCTTAATTCTAATGCCATTTTTACTGCCCTCTCTGGACCTTCTTTATTAGCTCTTTATGAGCAGCCACTTAACTGGTAATACAGACATTACAGAAATGGGAGCCACTCGACTGGTATTACAGATATTACAGAAATGGGCTGGATATTTCCAAGCTCACAAACAAGTTGGTAAATGAGATTTTTCAGCATGACTCCCTGTCACCATGTTAATCCAAATCCCCCAGTAAAATGTAAATATTTTCTTTCTTTTCAACTTTTTTGACATTAAGCAGAAGTCATAAAAACCACTAATCATCTTTAGATAAATATCAAACTACAGTAAATGCTAAGATTAATTACTGCTTCTGGTTAAAGATCAAACTATAACATTTCCTGTCAATAGTGAGCATTTCACTGCTGGTTCCATGTTTAACTAAAACATATACTCCTGGAACATACTTCAGGCAAACAGTGAGAAACTGAAGTGCTTTGTATGCATTTGTGGGCACCAAGTATAAACCAAAGATCCATGTAATAAATAACTGACCTGCATCTGTTGATACAGTAAACTGAAGCTCACACACACAATTCAACTGGCGGAGCACATAAAGGTATGGAGGTAAATGCCTCTGCTTCAAACTGAGCCCTATCTGCTGGTTGAAGCTGGTCTAATGGTGTATACCAATCTGGGTTCTTATTTGTATGTGTAAAGGAGCCCCCAGGATTTGGAGTTCCTTCAGCATGTTGTACAAATAGTCCTGAAGTTCCCTGACCTGTGGATGACTGTAGAGCTTCAGATGGTTTTCCGAATAAACCAGTATTGGTATTTGGTTCATTATTATTTCCAAATACACCAGGGGATGGTTTGCTGAATGGCCCAGCTGTTTGCATATTACCAAACAGCCCACCTCCTCCACTGGGTGCAGCATTTCCATTACCACCAAATATCCCAGTTGTACCTTTAACAGTGTTACCACCACTGGGAGTCCCACCAAAAACTGATGGTGCTGCATTTTGCACTGGAGCACTTGATACTGGGGTGGGTGGATTGGTTCCAAAAGCATCTGTCATGCCAAAAACTGAGCCAGGCTGTTGCTGCTGTGTTTGTTGGATACCAAATAATCCCTGCTGCTGACTTCCAAAAATATTGCCTTGACCTCCACCCGTATTTGAGGATCCAGTTGACGTTGTGCCCTGCGTTCCTTGAAACCCACTGCCTTGTTTGTTTCCTCCTGTTCCACCAAATACTGAAGTCTGATTCTGAGAATTATTGTTAAAGATATTACTTGCTGTGCTTTTATTCTGATTCCCTCCAAAAATATTACTAGTTGTCGGACTAGATGCAGAAGCACTATTACCACCTCCAAATACTGAACTTGTATTTGCTTGGCCTTGGGAGGAGCCTCCAAACAAATTGTTATTTTGTGTGGTTTGGCCTCCATTCTTAAACACATTACTGCCAGTTCCTCCAAAAATGGCTGAATTCTGACCTCCAAAGACATTGGTGCTTTGTGCCCCAAGAGTCAAGTTTCCTCCAAACACAGACTTATTTGTAGTTCCAGTGAATAATGATGGAGTTGTAGGCTGACTTCCACCAAATACTGGAGTTACTCCAAACACTGACGACTGTGGTTTTGCCCCCAAAAGACCCGCACCACTGCCTGGTTGAGTGGTAGCACCTCCAAACACAGTTTGTCCAGTTGGCTTGCCAAATAAGGTAGTTGGCTTTAATGTTTGTTGCTGCTCTTGTTGCTCCAAAGGGGTCTTGGCATGGTAAACCTCTCTCTGAAACATAATAATAATCATATTAAATATGAAAAAGAATTAAAAAATATCAATATTAATAGCAACGATTTTGATATTTTTTTTTTTTTTTTTGCTTTGTCACTGTCTGCCACGTTTGCGAGGTAGCGCAAGGAAACAGACAAAAGAAACGGCCCAACCCACCCCCATACACATGTATATACATACGTCCACACACGCAAATATACATACCTACACAGCTTTCCATGGTTTACCCCAGACGCTTCACATGCCCTGATTCAATCCACCGACAGCACGTCAACCCCGGTATACCACATCGCTCCAATTCACTCTATTCCTTGTCCTCCTTTCACCCTCCTGCATGTTCAGGCCCCAATCACACAAAATCTTTTTCACTCCATCTTTCCACCTCCAATTTGTCTCCCACTTCTCCTCATTCCCTCCACCTCCGACACATATATCCTCTTGGTCAATCTTTCCTCACTCATTCTCTCCATGTGCCCAAACCACTTCAAAACACCCTCTTCTGCTCTCTCAACCACGCTCTTTTTATTTCCACACATCTCTCTTACCCTTACGTTACTCACTCGATCAAACCACCTCACACCACACATTGTCCTCAAACATCTCATTTCCAGCACATCCATCCTCCTGCGCACAACTCTATCCATAGCCCACGCCTCGCAACCATACAACATTGTTGGAACCACTATTCCTTCAAACATACCCATTTTTGCTTTCCGAGATAATGTTCTCGACTTCCACACATTCTTCAAGGCCCCCAGAATTTTCGCCCCCTCCCCCACCCTATGATCCACTTCCGCTTCCATGGTTCCATCCGCTGCCAGATCCACTCCCAGATATCTAAAACACTTCACTTCATTTTCTATTTTATTTATTTCACTTCAAGAGACTGGATGGAAAGACTTTCTAAAAGGTCATATGGCACAAGGTGCACACATTTAGCTGGTTCCATTTGACAGCAACATCAATCCTAGTCGCTTACTCTTAATGGTATATCATCATTACTAGTAATGGGTTCACTATATTTCACTTAGACAAAAAAATTTCACAAGTTAATGGCCAAACATAGTATGAACAAGGAAAAAGAGCTTTCTGTATCCACTGCATGTTGTAAGGCTTCTAAAATATTTCTTTATACTATACTCAGAAATCTATATCCATCTATCTATCTATATCTCTGATCCCCGTTTCCTCTGGAAACTCCCTAAAGGGTGTGGTCACAGTAAAAGAGTCTCCGTAACTGGTGAACTCCTGTGCTGCTTCATAGCCTTAAGTGCCTCACCCTTAACAGGCTACCAGCAGGGGGTAACTCCAGTGCAGTGATTTCAGAGGCCCCTAACTAATATTCCAACCTACTACTACTACCTAATGTTCCTACCTACTATTTCTACTTAACGTTTCTACCTAATGCTCCTGTTAAATATACCTAGCACAGCTAGCAAATAGCGTTCACCACAGGAAAATTTAGAGATATGAAGAATGAGCTAAGTGTTATCAAGTGTTATGTGTGACAAGGAGAGACTGTATGTACGTGGACAGAATAACAGCAACTCAAGTGTGGGTGAGGTATAAAGAAGAGACAGCTACCTTAGGTCAGAGGAATGTAACCTGACAACCAGTGAAGTGCTAATTCACTATGCAGCCATTACTAACACTCCCATACCCAGGTGGGTATACCAGTAATATACCTTCCTGGTTGGTGGGTGCCTACCAAATACTACCTACTAAGTACAGATATCTGTAATCAGTAAATCTAACATTAGTTTCATCATTTAAAAAGGGTGTATTAAGTACATACAAGCAGCAGGCACCTTTTTTGGAACTAAGTTCGGCACAACTATGGTGCCATGCAAATGCAACAAAAATACTGTATAATGAAAAGTGCAAAGTAAGGCAGCACTTCATTGCTGGTCAAGTTGCACTCTTCTGACCCACGTAGCTGTCTTTTCTTTCTGCTTTATCCACACATGGACAACGCTGGCATTCTGACCACAAGCAAACAATCTCTTGTTATCACACTTGACAACATCTAACAAACACAACTCATTCTTTGTACCTAGATTTTCCTTCAATGAGCACTATGCGCTAGCCCTGTCTTTTGGCAAAATGGTAGGAGCAAAAGACAAAAGCAGTACACAGGATAATTTGGTAAAAGCAAGTATGTAGGAACATTAGGCAGGAGCTTTATGTAGAAGTATTACATTGGTTAATCAGGCAGGAACATTAGACAGAAGCATTCAATTGGAACATTAGATAGGAGCTTTTGGAAACACTGTGGTAGAGTTTCCCTCTGCCAGTGTCCTGATAAGGGTGAAGCACTAAAGGTTAAGAAGTGGCACGAGGTTATGGAGACATTTGCCAGAGCTACTCCCGTGAGGTCATCAGATATATAGATAGACAGATTAGATAAATAAAAAGTCAATCACAAACCATAGCCTGAACAGCTTCTTGGGATGACATCTTCAGAGCTTCGCGCAGCTGTTTGTAACGCTGTTGAAGCTCATTCCAGTGAGTTTGCTGTGGACAAATAAATACATATCATGAACTTAAGCAGTTTAAATCACTTTACTGATTTTCCAATAATATTAAAATGAAATCTTAAGTCTTTTATTCTATATGGTGGCTGCAGGCACAACTACAACAACCACCTAAGACACAGTATGCTGGACCAAAATTTGATTTTGATGGTAAACAACATCGTGATAAGATAAAAATGACAGTAATCAATGATGATTAGCAGTCTCCTGATAGCCAGTCGTATATTAGGAGAATAGTTAGCGAGACAAACTGTCTGCTGAACAAGTATTGGGATAAAATATTTTGCTAGCTATTGATATCCTACATACAGCCAAAATTCCCTTTATCTCTGTACAGAAGAACAATTGCTGCCCTTATTCCAACACAAACGACCATAATACTTATCAGATCCACTTTACTGCAGTTTCACCACCACCCCACCATCTTACTCATCCATTCCATCTATACCCCTAGTTCTTCCATTCTTTAAGAGCATTATTGCTTTTATCACCTCCTCCAGGTACAATATCTTCCTCTCTTCTATATATATTCTATTTCTTATCCCTAACACTAATGAATCAATAACTCCATCTCTTTCACAGTCATTTCCAACCAAGCTATATGAAGTTCTCTTTTCAACTGTTATGGCATTTATCTTTTCTCACAAGCATTTTTCTAAGCTTGTCTCATACAGTCTTGCTCTTTACAAACACTTGTCATGTACATCTTTTATTCTCTGTAGTGACTGTAGTCACAACTAGAGCCTCAACCTATACTGTGCTGCATAAACATCATCATCTTCATATATAAAAGAAATATGTTGGCTAAATAACAGATGTGGCAATCGTTTACACCTCTTTCAGTTGTGCTTCTCAGTGAAAAATACATTCTATCATATACAAAGAGTGTCTCTATGTCTACACAAATATGAAGTTTACTTACATAAGAATTTGATGTATTTGTCTTCAGTGCTTTATATGCTAGTACTCGAAGTTCCTCAGGTGAAAAATCAGAAAATCCTGGAATAAGAGGGTGAGCTTTCAAAGGAGCAAAGCATGACACCAACCACTGTCCACTACGTTCCCATTGGTTCATTTCCCCACTTACTTGCATCCTGAAAGATAAATGACAGTAAATCTCAATGTAATATCATGATTTCCATATCAAAGTTTCTGATACAGACCATAAGCCTAAGGCATTTAAATTAAATAATTGGAGGCCCATATTTATTCTAATATTTTTTTCTTTTCATACTATTCGCCATTTCCCGCATTAGCGAGGTAGCGTTGAGAACAGAGGACTGGGCCTTTGAGGGAATATCCTCATCTGGCCCCCTTCTCTGTTCCCTCTTTTGGAAAATTAAAAAAAAAGCGAGAGGGGAGGATTTCCAGCCACCCGCTCCCTCCCCTTTTAGTCGCCTTCTAATATACGTATATAAAATTTTTCTGCATCCTAGATCAATGAATACTCTTTTTTTTCATAAGACTATGCACTGGCTAGATGGTTCCCCAAGTTAAGGAAATAGCTTGCAGAGGAATGAGAAGAAATACAATAATTAGGGTATTGCCACCATGCCATACATAGCCAAAAATGACAGTTACAGCCCTCAACCTAGAGTGGGGACACAATTCTAAACATTGAAATTGAGATGGTCAAACAGGAAAATTGCTAGGCTGAATTACGTTTAGCAATGAAATTTGCTGTAATGTCACTCAAACTGCTGTGGTCCTCTGTTGCTACATGACAGTAAAACATCTCCCCATAATGTGTTGTAGTGATTTCTAAGATATTGTGATATGACAGACTTGGATTATTTACTTCAATATCTAAAAACAGTGTAAAGTCATTTATAAAAATATGTAACTTATTGCTACCTCTGCTCAGTCTGTGGTGTACCTGCACAAAGCTGAATGACTGAATGATTTACACAGATCAATCAAACTTCAGAGCTGTTCTTTTTCAACTGCTGATCCATTATTATTTCCTCTGGAATTACATCAGACTTTCTATAGGTATATCAATACCTATAACAATTTAGTCTCATGTGCACATTTTTTCATGTACACACCTCCTATAATAGTATACATTTTTCACTAAAAAGTGTTTACTGAATGTTATTTGACCCAGATACTATCAAAATTTAGTGGTCATAAGCTGAAATTTAAAACAAAATAAATTACGTCAACAGTTCAAGAGTTATACTCATTTCAAAACTGCTATATCTAAATGTGTTTTCTGTATTTTCAACTTTGAAGCTTGTTTAGTCCTCACCCAGAGTGCTATATATATCCTTTGAACATAACCTACACAACTTCCCAACCTGTATAAATGTGATAAACTGCCTCCAATTGCCAATCAATTTTCTAGCATTATCTATGGATATATCCCTAAATCCTTAATGAATTCCCTCACTATACTTGTCCAAATTCTCCAGTCTTCCTCTCCTCCTTGTACCTTTTATTGTACAGCTATACAACGTCTTAAACAAATGATCATCTACCATTTATTCTACATGACCTACTATCCTAAAAGACATATCCATGTGCTTTTTTATGCCCTACTTTACATCTCTCAATCTCAAATCATTCTTTAATCTATTTATTATCCTAATTCCTGGTATATTTTTCAAATTTTCAATTTCTACTGCTCTTATTCTTTACCAATCATAACATACATACACTTAGATTCAGAACCAAATACTGGCATTAGAACTAGTATTCCTTCTTGCACACTCTATGATTAGATCTTAATCAATTCTGCAGTCTTCAGTGCATCCCAAATTTCTCTCCTTTCTATGATTCTTTGTTCAATATCAGCTTTCCCACTGCCATCCTAGTAATTACTAATGTTCACTTTAAAAAAACCAGACTCATCCAAAGCTTCTAGTTCTACACCATATAAACTGTGATCTATCCCTTTCAAAAAGTACCATCTAACTTTCACTGACATTCACTTTCAGCATCCTCCTCCTACGTAAATCAAACTCGCCACATCAAACTTGTCCACCATTCTATCAAAGTCTTCCTCTAATCTAGAGTACAACATGGTATAATGTGCAAGCAACAATGGCAGCAACTCTATTATGTTTATCCATGGTTAAGAATCCCACCATTCTCATCTTGTAGAATGCCCCACCCAAAAAAAGCAATAAATAATCACAGTGACATAAAACAACCTTGACTCACTCCCATGCATATTTCAAACTCCTCACTTATACCACCACTTTCTCTCTCATATCTCCTAATTTCATCATAAAAGCTTATAAAAGCACTCATGTCTTTCTTACATCCCATAAAGAATCAAAACTTACTAAAGTGCTTTCCTAATGACTATATCATATGCACTTTCAAAATTCATAAATCCCCTGTGCATAAACCTATATTCAGTTTATGGCTTACGGACTACATGTAAATTGTATCAAAGGGAAGCACTACTCCATTACACTTACACGAAGTCTTGAAATTCTTTGGAGTCTTGCTGAGTGCTTGCCTTGGCACCAAACACATTACTGCCACCTCCTCCAAAGGCATTTGCCATACCAGTGCCACCTGTGAAATTAGAGGGTGAAAACCTTCCTTACAGAAGCTAGCATTTTCCATTACCAGTAGCTATATCATATGAGGCCATTTAGCTAAAAAATTAATAAACAGCAACTATGTTTGCTTTGTATGACCAAAACTCAGTGAGGAGGAAATTTGGTTAAAAAGGTACTTTTAAATACTAAAAAGTAGATGCAGATGCTATTCAGAGAGAAGTGGGAATTTTGTTAAAAAGGCAATTTCAAATATATAAAAGTACATACAAACCCTAACAACGACATAAAATCAACTAAATAATCACCACCCAGTTGAAAATGCTTTAAAGCATTTTATGAAATCTAACTTACAATAACACATGAATTATAAATATATATATTTTCTATTTCATATCATACTTAGTTGCTGTCTCCCACATCAGCGAGGTAACGCAAGGAAACAGACGAAAGAATGGCTCAAACCACCCACATACACATGTATATAAAAAAACACCCACACACGCACATATACATACCTATACATTTCAACGTATACATACATATACATACCCGTGATATATAGATATATACACATGTACATATTCATACATGCTGCCTTCATCCAGTCCCGTCGCCACCCCACCACACATGAATTATAAATATATATATTTTTTATTTCTTATCATACTTAGTTGCTGTCTCCCACATCAGCGAGGTAGGTAAGGAAACAGGCGAAAGAATGGCCCAAACCACCCACATACACATGTATGTACATAAACACCCACACACGCACATATACATACCTATACATTTCAATGTATACATACATATACATACCCGAGATATGTGCATATATACACACGTACATATTCATATATGCTGCCTTCATCCATTCCCGTCGCCATCCCACCACACATGAAATGGCAACCCCCCCCCTGCAAATGTGTGGGATAGCACTAGGAATAGACAATAAAGGCCACATTCATTCACAATCAGTCTCTAGCTGTCATGTGTAATGCACTGGATCAGGTGTTTCCTTTGAAGAATGTATGTGAGAAATACTTAGAAAAACAAATGGATTTGTATGTAGCATTTATGGATCTGGAGAAGGCATATGATAGAGATGACAGAGATGCTCTATGGAAGGTATTAAGAGTATATGGTATGGGGGTAAGTTGGTACAAGCAGTGAAATGTTTTTATCGAGGATGTAAGGCATGTGTACCGAGTAGGAAGAGAGGAAAGTGATTGGTTCTCAGTGAAGGTCAGTTTGTGGCTGAGGTGCGTGATGTCTCCATGGTTGTTTAATTTGTTTATGGATGGGGTTGCTAGGGAGGTGAATGCAAGAGTTCTGGAGACAGAGGCAAGTACACAGTCTGTCATGGATGAGAGAGCTTGGAAAGCGAGTCAGTTGTTGTTTGCTGATGATACAGCGCTGGTGGCTGATTTGGATGAGAAGCTGCAGACGTTGGTGACTGAGTTTGATAAAGTGGGTGAAAGAGGAAAGCTAAGAGGGAATAATCTCAGTAGGGTTGAGGGACAAGTAAAGTGGGAGGTAAGTTTGAATGGAGAAAAATTGGAGGAAGTAAAGTGTTTTATATATCTGGGACTGGATTTGGCAGCGGATGGATCCATGGAAGCAGAAGTGAGTCACAGGGAGGGGGAAGGGGGCAAAGGTTCTGGGAGTACTGAAGACTGTGTGGAAGGCAAGAATGTTATCTCGGAGAGTAAAAATGGGTATGTTTGAAGGAATAGTGGTTCCAACAATGTTATATGGTTGCAAGGCATGGGCTATTGATAGGTTTGTGCAGAAGAGGGTGGATGTGTTGAAAATGAGATGTTTGAGGACAATGTTTGGTGTGAGGTGGTTTGATCGAGTAAGTAATGAAAGGGTAAGAGAGAGGTGTGGTAATAAAAAGAGTGTGGTTGAGAGAGCAAAAGAGGGTGTATTGAAATGGTTTGGTCACATGGAGAGAGTGAGTGAGGAAAGATTGACAAAGGGGATATATGTGTCGGAGGTGGAGTGAACAAGAAGTGGGAGACCAAATTGGAAGTGGAAGGATGGAATGAAAAAGATTTTGAGCGATCGGGGACTGACCACAGAGGAGGGTGAAAGGCGTGCAAGGAATAGAGTGAATTGGAACGATGTGGTATACCAGGGTCGACGTGTTATCAATGGATTGAACGAAGGCATGTGAAGCATCTGAGGTAAACCATAGAAAGTTTTGTGGGGCCTGGGTGTGGAAAGGGAGTTGTGGTTTCGGTGTATTACACATGACAGCTAGAGACTTTCCTCAAACATACTACCTATCTCTCCTTTTTTCTCAACTTGGTTACATCCACATACATCTAGACAGCCCAATCAGAGCCTTCCAGGAGGATGAGCAGTATCTGCGACTGGGGTAAGCCATGGAAACTTCTGTGGGGCCTGGATATGGAAAGAAAGCTGTGGTGTCGGTGCATTTTACATGACAGCTAGTGACTGAGTGTGAACGAATATGGCCTTTGTTGTCTTTTCCCAGCGCTACCTCGCGCACATGCGGGGGAGGGGGTTGTTATTTCATGTGTGGCAGGGTGGCGATGGGAATGAATAAAGGCAGACAGTGTGAATTATGTACATGTGTATATATGTATATACACATGGGAAGTGAGTCAGTTGTTGTTCGCGGACGATACAGCGCTGGTGGCTGATTCATGTGTGAAACTGCAGAAGCTGGTGACTGAGTTTGGTAAAGTGTGTGAAAGAAGAAAGCTGAGAGTAAATGTGAATAAGAGCAAGATATTAGGTACAGTAGGGTTGAGGGTCAAGTCAATTTGGGAGGTAAGTTTGAATGGAGAAAAACTGGAGGACGTGAAGTGTTTTAGATATCTGGGAGTGGATTTGGCAGTGGATGGAACCATGGAAGCGGAAGTGAATCATAGGGTGGGGGAAGGGGGCAAAAGTTCTGGGAGCGTTGAAGAATATGTGGAAATCGAGAATGTTATCTTGGAAAGCAAAAATGGGTATGTTTGAAGAAATAGTGGTTCCAACACTGTTATATGGTTACGAGGTATGGGCTATAGAAAAAGATGTGCGGAGGAGGGTGGATGTGCTGGAAATGAGATGTTTGAGGACAATATGTGGTGTGAGGTGGTTTGATCGAGTAAGTAATGAAAGGGTAAGAGATATGTGTGGTAGTAGAAACAGTGTGGTTGAGAGAGCAGAAGAGGGTGTTTTGAAATTGTTTGGTCACATGGAGAAAATGAGTGAGGAAATATTGACAAAGAGGATATATGTGTCACAGGTGGAGGGAACAAGGAGAAGTGAGAGACCAAACTGGAGGTGGAAAGATGGAGTGAAAAAGATTTTTGAGTGATCGGGGCCTGAACATGCAGGAGGGTGAAAGGTGTGCAAGGAATAGAGTGAATTGGAACAATGTGGTATACCGGGGTCGACGTGCTGTTAATGGATTAAACCAGGGCATGTGAAGCATCTGGGGTAAACCATGGAAAGTTCTGTCAGGCCTGGATGTGGAAAAGGAGCTGTGGTTTTGGTGCATTATACATGACACCTAGAGACTGAGTGTGAACAAATGTGGCCTTTGTTGTCTTTTTCTAGTGCTACCTTGTGCACATGCGGGGGGAGGGGGTTTGTTATTTCATGTGTGGCGGGGTGGCAATGGGAATGAATAAAGGCACACAGTGTGAATTATGTACATGTGTATATATGTATATGTCTGTGTGTGTATATATATATATATATATATACATATATATATATATATATATATATATATATATATATATATATATATATTTTTTTTTTTTTTATACTTTGTCGCTGTCTCCCACGTTTGCGAGGTAGCGCAAGGAAACAGACGAAAGAAATGGCCCAACCCCTCCCATACACATGTATATACATACGTCCACACACGCAAATATACATACCTACACAGCTTTCCATGGTTTACCCCAGACGCTTCACATGCCTTGATTCAATCCACTGACAGCACGTCAACCCCGGTATACCACATCGCTCCAATTCACTCTATTCCTTGCCCTCCTTTCACCCTCCTGCATGTTCAGGCCCCGATCACACAAAATCTTTTTCACTCCATCTTTCCACCTCCAATTTGGTCTCCCTCTTCTCCTTGCTCCCTCCACCTCCGACACATATATCCTCTTGGTCAATCTTTCCTCACTCATCCTCTCCATGTGCCCAAACCACTTCAAAACACCCTCTTCTGCTCTCTCAACCACGCTCTTTTTATTTCCACACATCTCTCTTACCCTTACGTTACTCACTCGATCAAACCACCTCACACCACACATTGTCCTCAAACATCTCATTTCCAGCACATCCATCCTCCTGCGCACAACTCTATCCATAGCCCACGCCTCGCAACCATACAACATTGTTGGAACCACTATTCCTTCAAACATACCCATTTTTGCTTTCCGAGATAATGTTCTCGACTTCCACACATTCTTCAAGGCCCCCAGAATTTTCGCCCCCTCCCCCACCCTATGATCCACTTCCGCTTCCATGGTTCCATCCGCTGCCAGATCCACTCCCAGATATCTAAAACACTTCACTTCCTCCAGTTTTTCTCCATTCAAACTCACCTCCCAATTGACTTGACCCTCAACCCTACTGTACCTAATAACCTTGCTCTTATTCACATTTACTCTTAACTTTCTTCTTCCACACACTTTACCAAACTCAGTCACCAGCTTCTGCAGTTTCTCACATGAATCAGCCACCAGCGCTGTATCATCAGCGAACAACAACTGACTCACTTCCCAAGCTCTCTCATCCCCAACAGACTTCATACTTGCCCCTCTTTCCAAAACTCTTGCATTTACCTCCCTAACAACCCCATCCATAAACAAATTAAACAACCATGGAGACATCACACACCCCTGCCGCAAACCAACATTCACTGAGAACCAATCACTTTCCTCTCTTCCTACACGTACACATGCCTTACATCCTCGATAAAAACTTTTCACTGCTTCTAATAACTTTCCTCCCACACCACATATTCTTAATACCCTCCACAGAGCATCTCTATCAACTCTATCATATGCCTTCTCCAGATCCATAAATGCTACATACAAATCCATTTGCTTTTCTAAGTATTTCTCACATACATTCTTCAAAGCAAACACCTGATCCACACATCCTCTACCATATATATATATATATATATATATATATATATATATATATATATATATATATATATATGCGTTGAGATGTATAGGTATGTATATTTGCGTGTGTGGACGTGTATATATGTACATGTGTATATGGGTGGGTTGGGCCATTCTTTCGTCTGTTTCCTTGCGCTACCTCGCTGATGCAGGAGACAGCGACAAAGTAAAATAAATAAATAATATTCTTTTCTTTCAAACTATTCACCATTTCCCGCATTAGCGAGGTAGCGTTAAGAACAGAGGACTGGGCCTTTGAGGGAATATCCTCACATGGCCCCCTTCTCTGTTCCTTCTTTTGGAAAAATTAAAAAAAAAAAAAAAAAATGAGAGAGAAGGATTTCCAGCCCCCCGCTCCCTTCCCTTTTAGTCGCCTTCTACAACACGCAGGGAATACGTGGGAAGTATTCTTTCTCCCCTATCCCCAGGGATAATATATATATATATATATATATATATATATATATATATATATTTTTTTATACTATTCGCTATTTCCCGCGATAGCGAGGTAGCGTTAAGAACAGAGGACTGGGCCTTTGAGGGAATATCCTCACCTGACCTGGACCTCTTCTCTGTTCCTTCTTTTGGAAAATTTAAAAAAAAAAAAAAAAACAAGAGGGGAGGATTTCCAGCCCCCCGCTTCCTTCCCTTTTAGTCGCCTTCTACGACACGCAGGGAATACGTGGGAAGTATATATATATATATATATATATATATATATATATATATATATATATATATATATACATATATATATATATATATACATATATATATATATGGATTTGTATGTAGCATTTATGGATCTGGAGAAGGCATATGATAGAGTTGATAGAGATGCTCTGTGGAAGGTATTAAGAATATATGGTGTGGGAGGCAAGTTGTTAGAAGCAGTGAAAAGTTATTATCGAGGATGTAAGGCATGTGTACGTGTAGAAAGAGAGGAAAGTGATTGGTTCTCAGTGAATGTAGGTTTGCGGCAGGGGTGTGTGATGTCTCCACGGTTGTTTAATTTGTTTATGGATGGAGTTGTTAGGGAGGTGAATGCAAGAGTTTTGGAAAGAGGGGCAAGTATGAAGTCTGTTGGGGATGAGAGAGCTTGGGAAGTGAGTCAGTTGTTGTTCACTGATGATACAGCGCTGGTGGCTGATTCATGTGAGAAACTGCAAAAGCTGGTGACTGAGTTCGGTAAAGTGTGTGAAAGAAGAAAGTTAAGAGTAAATGTGAATAAGAGCAAGGTAATTAGGTACAGTAGGGTTGAGGGTCAAGTCAATTGGGAGGTAAGTTTGAATGGAGAAAAACTGGAAGAAGTAAAGTGTTTTAGATATCTGGGAGTGGATCTGGCAGCGGATGGAACCATGGAAGCGGAAGTGGATCATAGGGTGGGGAAGGGGCGAAAATTCTGGGAGCCTTGAAGAATGTGTGGAAGTCAAGAACATTATCTCGAAAAGCAAAAATGGGTATGTTTGAAGGAATAGCGGTTCCAACAATGTTGTATGGTTGCGAGGCGTGGGCTATGGATAGAGTTGTGCGCAGGAGGATGGATGTGCTGGAAATGAGATGTTTGAGGACAATGTGTGGTGTGAGGTGGTTTGATCGAGTAAGTAACGTAAGGGTAAGAGAGATGTGTGGAAATAAAAAGAGCGTGGTTGAGAGAGCAGAAGAGGGTGTTTTGAAATGGTTTGGGCACATGGAGAGAATGAGTGAGGAAAGATTGACCAAGAGGATATATGTGTCGGAGGTGGAGGGAACGAGGAGAAGTGGGAGACCAAATTGGAGGTGGAAAGATGGAGTGAAAAAGATTTTGTGTGATCAGGGCCTGAACATGCAAGAGGGTGCAAGGAGGGCAAGGAATAGAGTGAATTGGATCGATGTGGTATACCGGGGTTGACGTGCTGTCAGTGGATTGAATCAAGGCATGTGAAGCATCTGGGGTAAACCAGGGAAAGCTGTGTAGGTATGTATATTTGCGTGTGTGGACGTATGTATATACATGTGTATGGGGGTGGGTTGGGCCATTTCTTTCGTCTGTTTCCTTGCGCTACCTCGCAAACGCGGGAGACAGCGACAAAGCAAAAAAAAAATATATATATATATATATATATATATATATATATATATATATATATATATATATATATATATACATATATATATACTGTGTTGTTGTCTGGTTGGTGAGGATATTCAATGTATGTATGGTTCATGGTGACGTGCCTGAGGTTTGGCAGAATGCATGTATAGAGCCATTGTACAAAGGCAGAGGGGATAAAGGTGAGCGTTAAGATTACAGAGGTATAAGTTTGTTGTGTATTCCTGGGAAATTATATGGGAGGGTATTGATTGAGAGGGTCAAAGCATGCACAGAGCATCAAATTGGGTAGGAGTAGCGGGGTTTCAGAAGTGGTAGAAGATGTGTGGATCAGGTGTTTGCTTTGAAGAATGTATGTGAAAAATACTTATAAAAGCAGATGGATTTGTATGAAGCATTTATGGATCTGGAGAAGGTATATGATAGAGTTGATAGAGATGCTCTGTGAAAGGTATTGAGAGTATATGGTGTGGGAGGTAAGTTGCTAGAAGCAGTGAAAAGCTTTTATCAAGGATGTAAGGCATGCGTACGAGTAGGAAGAGAGGAAAGTGATTGGTTCCCAGTGAATGTCGGTTTGTGGCATGGGTGCGTGATATCTCCATGGTTGTTTGATTTCTTTATGGAGGTGAATGCAAGAGTTTTTGAGAGGGGCAAGTATGCAGTCTGTTGGGGATGAGAGGGCTCGGGAAGTGAGTCAGTTGTTGTTTGCTGATGATACAGCGCTGGTGGCTGATTCGGGTGAGAAACTGCAGAAGCTGGTGACTGAGTTTGGTAAAGTGTGTGAAAGAAGAAAGCTGAGAGTAAATGTGAATAAGAGTAAGGTTATTAGGTCCCGTAGGGTTGAGGGACAAGTCAACTGGGAGGTAAATTTGAATGGAGAAAAACAGGAGGAAGTGAAGTGTTTTAGTATCCAGGAGTGGATTTGGCAGCGGATGGAACCATGGAAGCAGAAGTGAGTCACAGGGTGGGGGAGGGGGCAAAAGTTCTGGGAGCATTGAAAAATGTCGGGAAGGCGAGAATATTATCTCGGAAAGCGAAAATGGGTATGTTTGAAGGAAAAGTGGTTCCAACAATGTTATATGGTTGCAAGGCAGGAGCTATAAATAGAGTTGTGCGGAGGTGGGTGGATATGCTGGAAATGAGATGTTTGAGGACAATATGTGGTGTGAGGTGGTTTGATTGAGTAAATTATAAAAGAATAAGAGAGATGTGAGGTAATAAAAAGTGTGGTTGAGAAAGCAGAAGAGGGTGTTTTGAAATGGTTTGGAAACATGGAGAGAATGAGTGAGGAAAGATTGACAAAGAGGATATATGTGTCAGAGGTGGAGGGAACGTGAAGTGGGAGGCTAAATTGGATGTGGAAAGATGGAGTGAAAAAGATTTTGAGCAATCGGGGCCTAAACATGCAAGAGGGTGAAAGGCGTGCAAGGAATGGAGTGAATTGGAACGATGTGGTATACCGAGGTCAACGCACTATCAATGGATTGAATCAAGGCATGTAAAGCATATATATATATATATATATATATATATATATATATATATATATATATATATATATATATATATATATATACGTTGAAATGTATAGGTATGTATATGTGCGTCTGTGGGCGTGTGTGTATATACATGTGTATGTGGGTGGGTTGGGCCATTCTTTCATCTGTTTCCTTGCACTACCTCACTAAAGCAGGAGACAGCGACAAAGAATAATAAATGAATAAATAAATATATCAAAGCTGTGGTGACCTCAGACAATCACAACGTGGACATGTTGTCTTCTGAACATGTTCGAAAAAGAAGTATCTCTCACAAGTTTGCTCATCTTAGCCTTTTAATTTCTTTACAAAGTTTATATCTTATATGATCTACCACCCATATTCATCTGTATAAAGAGAAAAAAGTAAGGCTTATGTCTCCCCCAACCCCATTAACCACATTTCTGTCTGAACACAGCAATATTTCTCTAACTTCTCCAAGTGCTAATGGCTATTGGAAAGAGTTTCCAACAGTAAGCATTAAGACACTATAATGCCCGAAAATTCCTCTATAGATAGAAAATTCAAGGCCCTCCTTTTACCAACTCTCAAACAGGTTTCAAAGAGAATTAGTAGGTTTCTTCAAAAAGAAAGACTGATAAGCTTATTCCTATTAGGTCCAGAATCCATATAAAGGTCCTTGGCACCACAGTAACAGCAACAAACACACAGCACTACATAAAAAACTGGAACAATGGCTCACTGAGAACAGAATGTCTGCATCTCTCACAAAGTCTCCAATTACTCTTTTAACTCCAGACAGGTACAATTGTATCTCACATCCTCCAGTCACCTTGAATTCCATTGAACAAAACACCAACCATTCTGGCCATCACATAGGACACACATAACATTCCCTCTCCACACCAATTACAACTACACAAAAGCAAACATGAACTATACACCCTCAGAATACTAACTGGCACCAGATTTGAAGGAGAAAAAGATGATTCTATTAAGAAAGCATACACTAGGATTTTTTTTATCAATACCTCAAATATCTGTATTACAAGCCAATCTTTCTCCACTTTACAATGTTTATAAACAATACCATGCACAAAGATTCTGGTCTTTGTTACCTTGGTTTGATGGATGTAAATACCAACATCTTGAGCCAAAGTTACATTTGCCCTTAAGGTAAAAACTGCAGACTTGTTTCCTGTTATCAACAGCTGGTCGCTGTCTAAACATTTTGCTAGTCACCTTTTTGAGAAGTAGGGAATATCACATCAGCAGCAGTCTGTAAAGCCATCAAATAATTCAAATTATATAACCTATACTAATACCTATTCATCAAAAAAAAAAACTCTCTAAAGTGTGTTTATCTTTTACAATACTGGCAAAATCACTGTTAAATAAAAGCAGATTGGAGAACACTTTGAAAATTATTCAAGATCACATCGCAACAAAGAGAATTTGGCCTTACATGACATGGTGCTTGAGCTTTCCACACAGATAAGTTAAGTAGCATGACACAGTACCATTTTCTGAGAAGCTTTTCTAGTTACCATATTCAACGCCAAATTGAATAAATCTCACAGAATTTATCTATGAAAAGATTACTAAAGAATAATCAACCACAGTTCTGATCAACCATACTTAAGATAGTACATATACCGTATAAGCAACTGTAGCAGAGTATTGAATATCTGCAGTATTATTTCCTTTCCCCCCCCCCCCCATAATGTGAGCATCAGAGCAGCCATGGACTACTTCTAGCCAAACCTGGTGGGATTCAGCACACTTGTGGCATGAAGATGTACACAAAGATGTGCACGTCAGATCACTGTGTAACCTAAGCACTGTCATCCACGCTCAGGCTGCGTTGTTCTATCTTACTGTGACTCTTAATGAAGAGAATCTCAATAAGTAATCTTCATGCACTACAAGCTTTTAAAAACTTCAAATTGTTTGCTGCTTGTGCCCTTAGATATAGCCTCTAAGCATAAGGCCAATGATATGAGCTGTGCTAGCCCAAAGAAGGCAAAGAAAGTGAAGTCTTTTGTGCAAGAAGTGGACTTATTTGATCACCTTGCACACGGTAAAAGTGCAGCATCTGTTGGGAGGCATTTTGATATTAGTCTGTCAACCGTGTGAACCATAACAAAGCAGCCCTGAGTATGGCATTGCTCATGGTTGCTTCATAGGAGTAGAGTGGGCAACTGCATAGCACCAGGGGATGATACCCTGCCATCATTCCATGCAGCACTATTTCTTCATTTTTTGTACAATTTTATACATCATTTCTCTATACTTATGTCATATATCATGTTTCTAATAATGAAGTAAACATTTTAGCACTAAAGGTACTCCTCTTAAGGGCCATTCCCCCTAAACTCCCTATTCCCCACAAGCCTAGTCACACCAAAGGTATGTCACTTGAGGTTCACTCCCCTAAACTCCTATTCCTTATGAGTCTAGTCATTTGCCAACCACAGTTTAGCTAACCATGAAGTCTTCCAGGGACCTAACCCTCGCAGTTGCTAAGCACCTAAGTATCGTTACATAGGTTTTAAAAATAATTCTGAGCATAGTGCTTGTGCAATAAAAAACAGATGCCAATATTCAATCAAAAAGCAATATATTAAAATGTATTACACTGGGTAATGGAGAGCAATAATGTTGCACAGATATTCAAAAGATTTCAGCAAAATGTTCACGCCACAAAGATGCCATCATTCTATGAAATCATAATATATCAAAAAGTATTACACTGGGTACTGGAAAGCAGTATAGTTACATATATTTTCCACAGCATTTTGAGAATGACACTCATGCCACATAAATTCTAGCAGTAAGACTTCATTAAGTTATGTTTGCACCCACACACTGTCTTGACGTGACTTTTGTGCTTATTCAAGTATGACACAACTGTATGTGTCGACACCAGTCTATGGATCCACAAACTTATGTGAATGGTTAACAGTTCATTGTGTGTAAATCTATATTACGAGAAACTCCACTTGCTAGTGATGCTTCCCAATACATTTGTTCCCTTATCACATATATTGCGTGGTTTTGGTGATATTCACGGATTAGACAGACCCCCTTGGGACGACCAGTCAACCCAGTGAAATCTTGGCCTGTATGTCAATGAGGGTAAGGTTTTCATATGTTCTGTTCGTTTCTATCAGTGTTTCACTCATTTTTGCTCATCTTCCCTGATCACAATAACCCTTATCATTATCCTATTTTAAACTCTTGAAGAAGGGGGGAGGGACAATGCTCCAAATTACATCTTCCACATCAAAGCAATTTTTATTAATTATGATGAGTTCACAATTTTTTTTCTCTTCAACGTCACTTCTTTCATACCATATAAGTGGTGCTTTGACGGAAAATACCAGTCTTTAGATCATTTTCTTATAATACATCATCCTCACCTTCTTAGTACATCTCTACTATCATTACCTCATTCTTTTGATTTTCTTATAACACATCAACACATCTTCTAGTTCACTTCAACTATCATAATTTCACTGTTATAATCTTCTAATTCCAAGTGGTACCGTACAACTTTCAATATTATCTTTCAAAATATTCAATTCACGCTCACCTAATGTAATAATCAAGTTGTGCCACACTAGAAAACACTGGTAAGGCAAAATATCACCAAAGAGAAGCAACTGGAGAGGTACCACAATATGGTGACACCTGACACTCTATTGTCCAGCAGAGCCATCTATTGCACGAAGGAATTCCACTCAAAAAAATAATTCTTGCATGACATTATGAGGTGGGCATGGTAATGGAGATGTGCAGGTGGTTTTTTTTTATTGTATCTTCTAAGTAATTCGCCGAGTGGATGGAGATATAAACCCCAGATTGCGTGCATGTGCAATGTGCTAATGGAGGAGAAATCAAACATGAGTGGTGGGGGGGTCGAAATACCAGGGTCATTTTTTTTGTACTGATTTCACCATCATTCCATACTATAGACTGCATTTTAAGAGGCACTACAATTAAATATTGATCACTGAATAGTTACAAGTATATGAAGTATATTCTTAAAAAAATATATATATGAAAACAAGAATTTTGTCAAAGCGAGGTGGGATGTTAATATAATGCTTGTGGACTGAATTCATCTGGGATCAAGCAGTTCATCACATTTTACACAACACACTCATCTATTTCACTACAGATACACATGGGCTGCCCTGTGCCAGTAATGACACACACACACACACACACTCACACATCCAACCCGAGACAGTAACAGCACAACCGAAAACGGGCTGTCACTAACAATGGTGTGTAGTTTTGTTTCCTTCAATGGAAATCTAAACATGACATTTACAAGAAAAACTATCAATACAGTTATAATCAACAAGCTATTTCTTGATATAACGGAAACAAACGCAGATCACCCAGTTCTTACAATCGATTTCCTGTAAGGTTAAAGCGAGTACATTTTCTTCACTTAAAAGCGGGACATCTCTTTAATAAGGAAAAGAATGAAGTGACCTCGATTACAGTATAATTACAGTACAATTCACACAGGGTGTAACGTAATTCAACATTAACATCCACATAATATCCTCTTACCTTATTATTACCGTACTTTTTCACTGGACGTTATCATGTGTACAAAAAACGGAGAGGATTTCTGAAAATTCTAGACTTTCAAATAGGTTTAGCTGAAATTAACCTTCGTTTGTAGTAAAACGCTGGTGTTAGCCATTTTTAAGTTGTGATTATTCTAATATGTTTGAAGAAGCACATTCATAAGAAGAATTCGTCCGGGAAGACATGATATTAAGTGGATTTCTCTGAAATGCGATGATTTACCATTTTCGTGTCTGACTACAGTCAAAATACAAATTAATACAAACTAATCATTGCATTTTTTTTTAACCATTCTGCATCATTTCATATTTAGCCTTGATCAGATTATATATTTCCATGCGTTCCATTTCAATACTTGCTTCCCCCTCTTCTTTTGTACGAAAATAATAATAGTTTAGTCTTAGGTCTGTTCTGACACTGCATTTCCTTAATGAAAATTTTGTAACCAGTTTTAGTGGTCAAAATCCTGGCAGCACCTCAGGACTTAGGCTCAGTTCAATGGACAATCCCCTAAAACTGAGCAATTCAATGTTGCAGTGCCATTAATTTACTTGAAAATTCGTCTTATAAGCTTCAGTATTAACCCTCGTCGTGAAAGCCGTTTTTATATCATATAAATTACATACCGGATTGAGTTCAAGATACATAATGTATATGGTAATAAAATGTAATAATATGTGAGAGATGCAGGGTAAATAGGGGGAAAAAAGGGCAATGATGATGTTATTCCATCCACTTTTGAAGTACAATAAACTATTTCATGTTGTTTCGTTAGCTGTAGTAATTTGGCCAGTCCATGACAGTAGTATGTATTAAGCACCAAAGAATGACAGTTCATAACATATTAGTTAATAGGCTTGGCTATTGATATAATTAGTCAGCTTTAACAGGCTAATTTCACAAATCATGAATACATTTCATCAGGTATATCCTTAAATGTTAATATATGAAAATGAAGGGTATTATATCAGAAAGGAACTTGGCTACAATATCATTCTTGCCATAATGATGTTATTCATCTTTCAGAATCATATTATACCTTCGATATTTATGAATACGTGTATTACAACAGCAAAAGTTCCATGCAGTTAACATGTTCCTTGTCATTTGGTATCACCAGAGATGTATATTCATATTGCTACACACTTCGTCCATTTTCCCCTTTTCTTTAAAAGAATAAAATCACTTGCACTATAAATTTCTGATGTGACGACGATGTATTTCCTCCCACGGCGTTAACCACTCAACTTTATCCCTTGACAAAAGTTCAATAAACATGATCACAGTAGCATTGCCCTTATTTTGTAATTCATGTTCACTTGACCGTCATTAGGACTTAAAGAACTGTATCAGGCACCAGCTTAACCGCACAGTATCTGTCTGACAGTGTTCACCCATGCATGTATATATATATATATATATATATATATATATATATATATATATATATATATATATATATATATATATATATATGTGTGTGTGTGTGTGTGTGTGTGTGTGTGATCGTGTGTGTGTGTTTATACGAATGGATGGGTCTTCTTCCTTCGTCTATTTCCTGGCACTACCTCGCTGACGCGGGAAACGGCAATCAAGAACTAGAGAGAGAGAGAGAGAGAGAGAGAGAGAGAGAGAGAGAGAGAGAGAGAGAGAGAGAGAGAGAGAGAGAGAGAGAGAGAGAGAGAGCTTGGATGTCGATTTTTTTTTCTTTAACTAAGAGACGCCCTATGAAACTTACATTGAAAACTTATTTTCATGTTAATTGTTACCTGAATTAGGCTCATACCGAGGACATGCCCAGCAATCAAGCAGGGTGGGCCAACGTTTGTTGGTTCATCCTATGGCCTCCTGGCCGATGGACAGTCAATGGGTAACTCAGTCTGGCTAAGTTGCAAGAGGTCATATTGCCCATGCTGTGTCGTCTCTAAAAGAACATAGCACAAAATAACGAAAGTGACGAAGACTGTCTGGAATTAAAAGTGGGATATCTCTGTAATACTGTAAAAATAATGCTATTGGGTGAAACTACAAAAGAGGGGCGGGGGGGGGGGGGCGTTAAGATGCCAAATTCTGTTGAACATCAATTTCTATTCCTGTTTTTGTACATCCCATGTCTGTATCATAAATACACTTCCCTTAGGACATTCAAGATGAGGATGGAAAATGTTAAGAATTTTGGAATATATCCTGTTTTATTACTCTGAGATTAGGTAACTGGTCAATCAAGAACTAGACAAAAATCCTTATAATAGGCATTAGGCTTAATATCAAAACTACAATTTTTTACAATATGAATCCTTTTGGAAAAGATAATCATTAAAACATTACTTGAGAGAAATGTAATACGATAACTACACATGTTGTTAGAGGAAAATAAAGATGTCAAAAAACAATTCAGACTCTCCCAAAATTAATCAATCCAATTCCCTAGCTTCGTTTTTTTTTTATAATACCAATTCATTATTACAGATAAATACCAATGGTGTTTAGTGGCTAAAATTCATTTACCAAATCAATTTTAGTCAAACTAATATGGTTATGAAGTTATGTATTTGAATGTTATCAGTGAAAGGCATTCTACAAAATCTCAAGACATATTATCACAATTATTTAGTATTTTGAACACTTCCATCAGGCCTCCTCAAGTCTGTCTGTTTGTGAGAAAATAATACTCTGAAACTTTCCTCACAAGGCTGATTTCTGAGTCAAGGGATTATTTTGGTTGCTCTTCTTTGAATTCATTCAATTTTCTCTACCTTTGATCAAGTTTGGTGGCCAGAGCAAATTAGCATAATCCAAAAGAGATCAAACCAGGGCATTGTGGAAAATTATAACTTTCGTTGTCCTGTTTATATTTCTAGCAATGAAAACTAGCATCCTGTTGGCTTTATCATATGTGCTAGGCTCTGATTACTATTTCTAAGGTCATTTCTTGATAATCACCTTAATGTTCTTTTCTTCTCTAATTTTTTCTAAAGATTTCACCACACATTTTCAACATGAATCATAACTTCAACAATAAAGTAAATAACTTTGCCAATTTGGTTAAATCCCTTTGCATCTTCAGACAGTCATCCATCAAGTTGGCTATGTTTCCCAATTTTTGTATCATCAGCAAATTTGGAAATTCTATTGGCGAGTCCCATCTCAAGGTCATTTATATTGATGATGGAAAGTATGGGTCCTAGGACTGAGCCTTATGGAACACCATTGGACATTTCAAGCCAGTCAGGTGTTTCCCCATTTAATACCACACTTCTTTCGTTGTAATATTCAGGTCATGATCTTAACTGCAACTGCATTGTTTTGACCTGGCATTCTCTGAAGTGCAAGTAGTCATGGTGACAGTAATACAGAGGAAAACTCTCTTATAATGTTTATTGTTACAAATGAAGTTAAAATGTTATTACAAGTATTTTTGTAAAAACTTCTGCTATGTTACATTTTACA
The DNA here is from genome assembly GCF_036320965.1 of Panulirus ornatus. Taxonomy (NCBI): domain Eukaryota; kingdom Metazoa; phylum Arthropoda; class Malacostraca; order Decapoda; family Palinuridae; genus Panulirus; species Panulirus ornatus. The sequence goes on along the minus strand of NC_092257.1, from coordinate 18,234,805 downwards.
TGAAGTATAAGAAAAATGAAGAAACACATTTTCCCCAAGTACAGGGATACCCACACAACCTCCAAAGAAGGCCTTGACCATTGATATATAGTGAAAGCTGACACTCATCTGTTACCTTCCGATAATGGTACAGCAATGGTGGACCAATGGTCACAAAATTGTCTGTCAAGAAGCCATTTTTCACTTTTAGCACTGTCTTCACAAACTTGCAAAATTTCATCCAGACTGGTCAAGGAGTTCAGAAACATACTCAGTCTGTACAGAATGGAGGGGAAGACAGAAAGATAATTCAACCTTTAATTGGGAAACTCTGTTAAAGATAAAAGGGTGATAGAGAAAAAGGTACAGGAAGTAGGGTCGAGAGGTGGGAGAGAGCAGATGTGAAGAGGAGAAATGGGGGATGGGATAGTGACTAATTAGATAAGGGGTTCATTGGAAGTAAGAAAGGAAATGGTAGAGGAAAAAGGATAAGTACAGAACACAAAGGAGGAAAGACAGGGAGACATGGCAAAGGGGAAAGTAATAAAATGGACATAAGAAAGACATGGGATGGATAGAAATGAGGTAAAGAAGAGGAAAGAAGTAACAAAGAACGGAGGGTAGGAAAATATTGGGAAGAGGAAGATACAGTGAAGGGGAGAAAGGTGAATGGAAAGCAGCAGACCGAGAAGTGGTGAGGTTAGCACACAATACATGACTCCAAACTGAATATAAAGTTTTAGTTATGATCCATAGCAGTACAGTTTCTTTCAAAGCTACATGCTTTCCATAGATAATTATGGTCTGGGGGTGTGGCAGAGAAATTTCAAACATACCTTGGCAAAAAAGTGGAGGTTTCTGTGGGTAATAATTTAAAGCACTCATGAATCCTTGATCTATTAAGAAAATACATCCATGTGTTTTACATTTTATCTGGAATTACTTATTGAGAGCTAACAGTTCTATGCAACAAATAACTACTTAGCACAACAGTGACTACTCTTTCTTACATGAACATGGTCATCAGCCAAACAAACTTAACTTACAAAAATTTTTGGTCTGAAGTGCCCCATAAAAGTAAACCATATCCAATTACACAGAAATCAATAAAGAACATCTAATTCAGCTGAATATATATTATCAGATACTTTAAATGAATAATAGTACTGTTTAAGAATTCCCACTAAACAAAATAAGAATGATGAACTTAAAACACATTTTTCCTAACACGACATAATTCTTCACAAAAACAGCAGTTCCAGTGTGGAATAATGAACAATTGAAAAAAGCCTAATATAATAAGGGTGTATCTTCTACCACTGGTAACCAATCCAAATTCATTTACCAGTTTCTGCCACTTTTAAACCATAAAATGGTGAAAATTTGCAGTTTTGAATGAAAGAGTACTACAAATATGTAATCAATGTTAATCCCAAACTGCAGGGTGATGTACAGTTACGAAGTGGCTCTTGAAAAAAACCTTTATAAAATTCAGGTTCTCTTAATCAACATAGTTTGAAATACTTAACGGTACACAATGCAATTTTCATTTCAATCCCTATTTGGTTATGCTCACAAGTACCTACAATGAACATACTGATAACTGACTAACATTTAAAAGAATCAGTTTACAAATACTTGTCTATGATGAATTTCGTTTGTTGAAATTGACTATAATGTATAACACCAAACAAAGGAGGCATTACCAAGATTCACTTAGTTCTAATAAATTCTTCATTGATTCACTTCAATGTCTACTACACAAAGACCTCTTGCTTATCAGTTTCCACTGCTCAACATCACTTCCACTGTCCATGAACATGTACCCTTCAAGTTTCTAGTCCCTTGAACCTAGGCTCCTTCCCTTTCCTTTTCCTCTTTTAGCACTGGGTGAGGATACTGCTTTTGCACCCTTTTCAGTTGCTCCAGTTTCTGTTTCGTTGTCAGCTTTCTTAAGAGTTGGCTCCTCATCTACGCTGTAAGTCAGAAAAAATATCAAATCTTCAAAAGAAAAACTCATACATAGCCACATCTCAACCATCATGATCCCATCAGTAATTAGAAGACTGCATATAAACCTCCAAGATGATCTTAGCAACCATCTAACCCTTATTGATACATGGGTATTCTCAATACTTTCAGCCCCCGGCTACAGTTTATTCAATTGACTGTTAACTGTTATTTATAAACACACACAGTCATCTACTCATCTACTTCTTTCTGAGTTCATTTATTCATTTACAAATAAAACTAGTCCAGTTATCAGCAGCGCAACCCACCAATCTAATAGGCCCAAGATAGACAACAACAAGAGGCCAAACCCCAGAAAAGGTGGTTAGCTCATGCTCAACCCACATGTTTGTCCTCCCCTTTGGGCTGGTCAATGAATGGGTAGCTGGTGTATGCTGGAGTGCATATGTGTGTATGTACTGATAAAGTTATGATATGGTTAAGGTTACGAGTTGAGGTAACATGAAAAACTCCTGCCCTGTAAGTGATATAGACAAATAGCAATCACACATATCAAAACAGAAAATAGAGATCCAGGAGTAAAGCACTTCCTCCCTATTTTGTACATATAGGTAATTGAACACACACATATGCACACACAAAAATGAAGAGATGAATGAGAGGGGGAACCCGCCCGCAACCATATTATTCTAAAACAGACATGACTTGGACAGTGTACAGTTCTTCAAGGGATGCAGGGATAGAGCATCCAAAGGATGTAACATGAAATCATAGTAAATGCGGAGAGCACAAATATATCTAGGATGCTGCAGAAAAGTAGAAAGTGATCATGAGATAGGGTCTCCATGAGCAGATTAGAAGGGGTAGCATGCGGTGGGATGAAGTAAAGTCTGTGAACATTCAATAAAGATGAGAAAGATTGATGATAACTCACCTACCATCTGCTGCCTTGTTCTTCCAAACAGTCTCTTCTTCATCACCAGTGACACTTTCTTGATCCTCCGTATCTGGTAAAGATTGTGAATTTTTCTTTGTCTCATCATCTTCTGGTAGGGCTTCACCAACTTCTTCCAGCATTGATAAAATGTCATCCTAAAAGAAATAACAGAATATCAACCAGGGGAGAAAGAATACTTCCAGATATTCCCTTCATGTCGTAGAAGGTGACTAAAAATTGTGGGAGCAGGAGGCTGGAAATCCTTCCTGCCAGTTTTACTTTTCCAAAAGAAGAAACAGAGAAGGGAGCCAAGTGAGAAATTTTCCCTCTAAGACTCAGTCATCTGTTCTGGGACGCTACCTTGCTAATGCAGGAAATGGCAAACATGTATGGGAGAGCAAAAATGGGTATGTTTAAAGGAATAGTAGTTCCAACAATATTATATGGTTGCAAGGCATGGGCTATACATAGGGTTGTATGGAGAAGGGTGGATGTGTTGGAAATGAAATGTATGAGAACAATATTTGCTACGAGGTGGTTTGATCGAGTAAGTAATGAAAAGGTAAGGGTGAAGTGTGGAAATAAAAAGAGTGTGGCTGAAAGAGCAGAAGAGGGTGTTTTGAAATAGACTGGACATATGGAGAGAATGAGTGCGGAAAGATTGACAAAGAGGATATATGTCACAGGTGGAGGGAACATGGAGAAGTGGGAGACCAAATTGGAGGTGGAAGGATGGAGTGAAAAAGATTTTGAGCCATTGGGGCCTGAACATACATACAGGAGGGTGAGAGGCATGCAAGGAACAATGTGGTATACTGGGGTTGGCATGCTGTCAATGGACTGGACCAGGGCATGTGAGACGTCTGGGGTACACCATGGAAAGGTCTGTGGGGCCTGAATGTGGATAGGGAGCTGTGGTTTCGGTGCATTATACATGAAAGCTAGAGACTGAATGTGAGCGAATGTGGCCTTTCTTTTTGTCTGTTTTCCTGGAGCTACCCCATTGATATAGGGGTGGTAATGCTGTTTCTTGTGGGGTGGGGTGGCACTGGAAATGAATGAAGGCAAGCAGTATGAATATGTACATGTGTATATATGTGATCTATCTGTGTATGTGCATGTGTATGAATGTATGGAATAGTTCCACGGCTGGTCCTGTAGAAATTGGATGCTTCCCTCTGCCCACTGGTATCTTTTAAAGAGAATGATAAGAACAGAAAAGTTATTGGGAGTGTAATAAAAAGAGGTAGAAATCCTGTTCGAAAAATATCATAAAAATCTGTATTAAGTTCCATAATGAGGTAGAATTCATGTTTGAAATATATCATAAAAATCTGTATTAAGTTCTATAGTCAAAGGTGGAATTTTCTTCATTTTAGTAACCATGTAAGTTCAAGTTCAAACTTTTATGTGGAGAAACTATGTTGGGAAATCCAAACCAAAGTGCCATTCAATTTTCTGATGCTACAAAACAACTGTAAAAATCACACTTTGATATATCTGATCTAACCCTAATAGGTCTCAAACACATCTACACTATACCAGGACCGAACTCCCAAAAATGAGTGGATGGGCAATGTATGGACAAACTGACAATGAATGAACACTACAGATACAGCAATTTTTGAATATCTGCCAAGCTGTGAAGGTGACAAAACAAATGAAGTTTTCAATTTCCACAAAGGAGGATAAACTAAGATCTGGCACTAGTTTAAACAATCTAATCACTGGACACACAAGATGCAATGTCATATCACAGTGGTAGAGTGACAACGGCAGAAAGCAGCTGGCCTTACACATTGTGACTGGTTATGCTGATAAATTTTCAGTAAGTCATTTTCATCATCATTTTCACCCAAAAAATTAACCAAATCATTGGTAGATGAAAACCGCTTTCAAAACACAGCTGATAATCGACCACTGAGAATATAATAAAAATAAAACATCATTATGCTACTTACAAAATCACCAGAGGCTTCCTCATTGCATTCATCATCATTCATCTGTCCCTCTTTGGCTTGCATTTCAGCTTTATGTCTCCCTGAGTCTCCTTCATCTGACATTCTTTCTACAATGTTACTTATATCTTCGCCATCTTCCCCATCATCCTCAAACATAATGTCAACAACATCACTGCTTTGCTCTACTTTTGGTTCTACTTTTACCTGAGTGGAATCTTGTGTTTGGTCATTTTCCTTTTTTGTATTGCCCGTTTCTTCTTTTTCTTCTTTGATTAACTTTTCCTGCTTTATCTTTTCTAACTCCTTATTTTCCTGGGAAGAGAAAAACGTAATACATTAGTGGGCCTGTTCTGGATAAAAATCTTAAATCCAAACTTATTCTAAGAACACATCAATAATGAACATACAATCTGAAGTTAATTCCTGTAATTCATGAAACAAATTGCAGACTACCCATTTGAAAGAAAGTGTGTGTCACCTCCTATTCCTATTCTGCTTGTTTAACAATCATTATTCTCTGTTGCCAAATGAAATGTAAAAATGGTATATTTTGGGTTCATCTAAATCCATTTTTTTTTTTTTAATTTTCCAAAAGAAGGAACAGAGAATTGGGCCAGGTGAGGGTATTCCCTCAAAGGCCCAGTCCTCTGTTCTTAATGCTACCTCGCTAACGCGGGAAATGGTGAATAGTTTAAAAGAAAGAAAAAAAAAACTATATATGTAATATTCTAAAGGTGGTTGAGATCACTCTTTGTAGGTTTTAATTTTGCTTGGCAGAGCACTGAAGAGCCTCTCCATGCATTTTGCTGGGATCCTCTGTTTTTCTTGATGTATTCCATAGATTTCTGTACATCTAGCGACTCTGTTTCTTCAACGTTGTAAAAGCTTTAGTCTCGCTATTGTGTTTTTTCATTTTCAAACTTGAATCCAACTGTAGATCATCATTTACCTTTCTCACACATATATCTTATATTAAGTTGTTCAGCAACCAAAAGTATTCAACACTAACACAAAGAAAGAAATCTACTTCCAATACAATGCCATCTTGACATCCTTGGCAACCAGTTCTATGCAACAGCACTATCCCCCTCCTACTCTAGTTACTTCATAATCATCCATCAACCTCAGTACAGAAATGAAAGGTCACCTCCTAACACTTAAGAAATCCCTCCACCCCAGCAAAAACCACCATGATAAAACATATCCATATTGTAATGACTTGAAAAACACTAAACATGAGTTGCTGACCCAATCTTGAACTAAGTTCCACTAGATATACACCCACTTAAACTACATTTCCCAGAAGTGATGGAGTCACACTTTTTCTATAGTATGGACACCACCTAATTTTTCAACATGACAAACAGTGATACAACATCCCACATGACCACCCATCCCCAAGATGCAACCTTCAACCAGAAGACACCAAACACCTGCTCCTCAAGTGCTCTACACTTCCTCCACCAATATAAGCATGTAACATTACAAAACCTCTTGACCAATGGTTCCAGCTGGTGGTCTTGCCTGGTTTTCTGGACACAACAAAGGCCCAGTAAGAAAATGAAAATCCTGAGGAAGGAGCAAGTAAGGGTCTTGAGTTTTTCTCCCTTTTGTTTTGCACTACACAAAGCTAGTTCTCTCCTTATTTGATGATAATTCTGATGTTCTTTCTCTCTGCTTGCTTGTTACATAACTCATGATTCTCTTTGATCTATTGCATACAGCTTTGAAGTGCAAGGTGGAGGGAGTGACAGCTGAATATGGGATCACAAAATCATGGTAGTCTCATTTATATATTTACTTAATATCCTTGGGGATAAGGGTGAAAGAATACTTCCCATGTATATCCTATGTGATGTAGACAGTAACTAGAAGGGTGGGAGCAGGGGGCTTGAAACCCTCCCAATCTTGTATCTCAGTTTCTAAATGAGGGAAGAACACTCATCCTCCTCAAAGGCTCAGGGTTGGGTTTCTGAATGAGTTTTGATGCAACTAAGATGAGAAGAAAGGAGAGACAGTACATTTGAGGAAAGGAACCTAGATGTTCTAACACTGTGTGAAACAAAGTTCAAGGACAGGGAGGAAGAATGGTTTGGGAATGTCTTAGGAACAAAGTCAAGGGTTAATGTGAGGGGTAAATGCTAAGGAACACATGGCACTTCCTCTACAGGAGTTGTGAGAATGTGTGACAGTCTAAAGGAGTAAGCTATAATTTGATGTAGGTAAATATGAGAGTGGATTATGAAAGGTGGGTGATTATGATGTGGGTAAATATGAGAGTGGATTATGAAAGGTGGGTGATTATTAATGCTAATGCACCTGGCCAAGAGAAGAATGATGAAAAGAGACAAGTGTTTTGGGAGCAGCTGAGTGCAACAGCAATTTTGATGTGAAAGACTGGGTTTAGTGGTGGGTGATTTGAATGTGGAAATGGGTAATATGGCAGTTGCAGGTATAACTGGGGGGAATGACGTATTCAGTAAGGTGAATGTACGTGGTCAACAACTTGTGGAGTTACGAAATGAAAAAGGACTGGTGACTGCGAATGCCTAGTTTAAAAGAGACATACATAAATACACTCAAATATTCATTTCCTACCCAATGAGTTCCTTCTATTTCTACAAGGTTTCTGTAATGCTCTGGAAGCTGGCCACATCCACTGGTCAGGACAATAGGTCATAAAGTGTAGTGATGTTGTGTGTGCATCACTGTACAGATAATGCAGGGCAACTGAGAAGTAAGCATTTGAATCTTTGTTTTGGTAGCTGAATCATAGGTATGAAGGATCTAGGGATGTGCTGAAATGATGTTTGTAGTGTTGAAGGGATGGACAATGTTCAGAGCACAGACAGGAAAGTCTGACTCATGTTTGTCTGAGGAATATGACAAATGATGGGTGTATCTCTGGTGGGTTGGAGTTCAAGTTCAAGAACAAGTTGGGTATGTAGTTGTTTTGGGCTTGTCAGGTTATTTCAGTGTATATGTTTTTTGTCAGTATTATACTTGTTAGGGTGGGGGGATCTATAAGTAAAGGTTGCTGGAATGTGGTGCAGGGGAAAGTTTTTATTTTGACTTGGGGGTTCTTGGTTAGTTATGGAGTGGTCTAGATGGGAGGGGTCTACAGTTGATGCAAAGAACCAAGTGCTGAGCATGTCACAATGAAAATGTTTTGGGAGGATATCTGTTTCATTGTGTAGGTGCTGAGTGTTTAAGGATGTCAGGCAACCAAAGATTGTTCTGAATGCATGATTCTTAAGTAGTTTGTGGCTCTGTTATGTATGCTCTTGAAAGGATGGAATACCAGGCAGTTGGGATGAAGTTTAAAGTGAAGATGAAATGTTTGTAGTGGATGTTAAGGGATTATTTTTCCTGTCCAAATCTGGGACCATTTTATGTTCAAAGGACATTTAGTTTCAGTGATGATTTTGTGCTGATGGTATTGGCGTAGGAAGAGACTATCATATGTATCATATGTGAAGACTAGAATGATTGCTGTTTTGTCCAGTATTAGTGACTGTCCATTCAAAGTGACTGGAGGAAGTGGGCTTGATTTGTGTCTTGGGTTAAGAGAGTAAATGATTTCTGTGGAGATGTACTTAAAATATATTCCATATCGAGAAGAATTCAGGTAAATGGATGGTGCATTAGCCAACAAGTGAGTGATCGACTGGTTAGTTCAAAACAAAATAATGGGAACTACATTTTGATGGGAAAGAAAAAAAAAGAGCATATAATGCAAATATATGCAAAACAGTTCTGTATAAAAGTACAAAAATTAACGTGAATAAGGTGTAATGGACAGAAGATGAAGGTTCTACAGCTAGAAAGGATAGAGGAATAAACATTACCTGAATGATTCAAAATGAGTTGAAAAACTGCCAAAACCCTAAGGAGAAATAATAACCAAAAAAAATTAACCTCATGCAATGTTTATCAAAGTGGAGTAGTTATGATGATGCTAAAGTAAAACATAGGTTTAAAAAACTATCTTTGACAGCAGAGGGCATGTTTATGAACTTTTTGACAGAAGATGTAAGGATAAACAACATAGAAAACAAAACATGTAATCCTGAGGAAAGTATTCAGAACTGGGTGAAAAGGAATACCAGTTTAGTGAAAGAAATGAAAGTGAGAGTACTATAAGGGATGTCTTACAGATTGAATCTGTAATGTGTACCAACCTAAAAGTTTGTTTAGGCAACAAACAAGTTACTCAGAAGACAGGTTACCCTACAGTAGAGCACAAGATAAAAGATATACATTGCATAAACCTTCCTTACCTAATTATTTTTGTAACTCCAACAAAGAGTAAAATTGGTATAATCAAGACAGCAATCAATATTATCTTTTCAGAGATTATCTGCTCTAGAAGAAATAACGTTTCCTTGGGGGAAAATTCAAAATGGTAACATACCTTTAACTTCTTAAGATAAGCAACAAAATTTTCATAATGCTCAGGTGTGCAAAAATGAGCATGAGCTTCTCTGGCTGTCTTCATTGTCTTTATTTGGCATACCTTGCAGTAAAAAAGTGCTTCTTTCTCAATGAAGTTCAAGCCTGAAAAATAAATGAGACTTATTTACAGGGCTTCATCCATAAAAGCACAGCATAGTTATTTTGCATCTGAAAAGAGACTCCATACAGAATATACGATAAATGGTAATGGGACATAAAAAGCCCAAAACAAGCATTGCTTAAGCATTATGAAGATTAAGGTACTCAAAATAATTCATTCAGGAGAGACAAAACAGAGAGGACATGTAAGATTCTGTCAAAAATCTTTTTATAGCAAATGAGCACGTGGGCAAGTGGAAAGAATGCAAGATGGGATTTCACAGCAAGAGTGCATGATGGAACAATCAAAGGGGTTGGTGAGAGAGAAAGGCCAGACCCCTGTAGCATGGGGTAATAATGTGGAAGAGTACTAGCGGGAGAAAAATGGTGTGAGAATATGTGGAGTGGTGTATGCAAGGAAAGCACTTAAGGACAGGGATAAGTGGCAATGCTTTTGCTGTGGCAACCCCCCTTAATGGGATTTACTTGATCAACCATCCTCACACTACAAATTGTTCTCAAACATTTAATTTCCAACACATGCACCCTCTTCTGTACATTCTCATCCAAAGCCCATGCCTCACATCAATGCAACATTGGTATATAGATGTGAGGATGTGAGGACGCATGGGTACCTTCAGATACTAACCTCCCTTTCCACACATTCTTCAGTGTTACCAGAAGCTTCATCTCCTCATCCATCCTATGACTCACCTCTGTTTCCATAAAACAACACAATAGCTGTAACATTATCCTGGAGTAGCTAAGATATAGAGTATGGTAAGAAAGCCTCTATTTAGATAATAGCAGACCAGAAAGGATAATGTATTTAGATAACAGCAGACCAGAAAGGATAATGTATTAAATCTAATTTAAAAAATAATGTACTCCTAACATGCAATATCTACCTATCTATATATATCTGATGTCTGTTCCAACTGGTACTCCCTCAAAGGGGTTGCCATGGTGACAGAACTCCACAGCTGCTTCTTAGCCTTTAGTGCCTCAACCTTAACAGGCCACTGGCAGAGGCCAAGTCTAGCACAATGCTTGCAGAGGCTCCTACCTAATGTTCCTAATGACTACTTCTATCTAATATCCCTACCAACTACTTCTATCCAATGTTTCTACCTAATAATCCTGCCTAAATGTTCCTACCTACCACTTCTACCTACTGCTCCTACCATTTTGCCAAAAGGCAGGGCTAGCACAAACTGCTCACCACCGAAAAATCTAGAGTTATGAAGAATAAGCTGCATGAGTTAAGTGTTGTCTAGTGTTACATAAGACAAGGAGAGAATTTATGCTTGTGGACAGAATGCCAGTAGTTCACACGTTAGTGAGGCAGAAAGAAAAGACAGCTACCTAGGTCAGAGGAGTGAACCTTGACAACCACTAAAGTGCTGGCTCACTAAGCAGATGTCACTAACCCTCCTGATACCCAGACAGGTAGTACTGGTATCATACCTCCCTGGTTGTTGGCTGCCTACCAACTACTACCTACAAATATTAACATCTGATTTATACTGTACTTACATAATAAGTCAAATACGAAATTCAGACCTTGAAGCATGAAAAACTCTTTCACAAACACCGTAAAAGATACGTCTTAGGGTTAGGAACTTCTTACTACACTATTTTTTCATTAGGAATATGCCTTTCAACCTTCATGAATAACCTTTCAGATAGTTACCTACATAGCTTAGCCCAGATCCATCCTCTGACCAATCAGTCACTTCTAATTAGTGATGATGTCATCATCCCCAGGTTATCAGTCAAGACATACATCAATCTGATGGCAGTCACTATTGGTTTCAGAAAGAGAGGAGAAAAGGGCACCAAACACTTCAAGAATATGCTTGTCGAACCAACCTGGACAGAGAGCATTTTTCAAGTTTCAAAATCTACATTTCTCTCTAGGGTCTATGTGTTCCATGTGCCATGAGAGGATAACAACAAAGAAGGAAGTCAGAGAAAAAGTGATTCAAAAAGGCCAAATATAGCAAGAAAAATGCATTAACCCTATAACTGTAAAACTCAACTGAGGAAACACACCTACTGTGTAAACAAAAATTAAAAAACATCTATAAGTTACAGGAAAAAATTACCAAAGAGAGTTCTATACATCATATTGATGTAGAGAGTGTCTGCAGAAACAAACACATTATCTCAACTAACCTGTAGGCACTGCAGGATCATATGATGGTATATACTTGACATTCCATACTAATGTATCTTTGTGTGTTATTTTCAGCTGATCCACAGCATCATCTTTTGAGGTACCTGTAAAGTAGCATAACATTAGTATATTAACAAAAGCAGCATTATAAGCAAGTACCTACTCTTCATACATCTAAACAATCTATACATTTTCAACTATCCAGCACTTCAGTGGTTAACAGGTTACACTCCTCTTACCAAGAAAACTGTCTTTTCTTTCTAACTCACACACATGGACTGCTGGCATTCTGTCACACATAACATTTGACAAGAATTAACCCTTCCTTACTTCTTTTATAACTCTAGATTTTCCTGTACTATGAACTAGCTCTACCTTTTGGCACAATGGTAGGAGCAATAGAGAGAATTATCATTATCATTTATCAATTTATATCTTTTTTTTCTTTTTTTTTATACTTTGTCGCTGTCTCCCGCGTTTGCGAGGTAGCGCAAGGAAACAGACGAAAGAAATGGCCCAACCCCCCCCCCCCATACACATGTACATACACACGTCCACACACGCAAATATACATACCTACACAGCTTTCCATGGTTTACCCCAGACGCTTCACATGCCTTGATTCAATCCACTGACAGCACGTCAACCCCTGTATACCACATCGCTCCAATTCACTCTATTCCTTGCCCTCCTTTCACCCTCCTGCATGTTCAGGCCCCGATCACACAAAATCTTTTTCACTCCATCTTTCCACCTCCAATTTGGTCTCCCTCTTCTCCTCGTTCCCTCCACCTCCGACACATATATCCTCTTGGTCAATCTTTCCTCACTCATTCTCTCCATGTGCCCAAACCATTTCAAAACACCCTCTTCTGCTCTCTCAACCACGCTCTTTTTATTTCCACACATCTCTCTTACCCTTACGTTACTTACTCGATCAAACCACCTCACACCACACATTTTCCTCAAACATCTCATTTCCAGCACGTCCATCCTCCTGCGCACAACTCTATCCATAGCCCACGCCTCGCAACCATACAACATTGTTGGAACCACTATTCCTTCAAACATACCCATTTTTGCTTTCCGAGATAATGTTCTCGACTTCCACACATTTTTCAAGGCTCCCAAAATTTTCGCCCCCTCCCCCACCCTATGATCCACTTCCGCTTCCATGGTTCCATCCGCTGACAGATCCACTCCCAGATATCTAAAACACTTCACTTCCTCCAGTTTTTCTCCATTCAAACTCACCTCCCAATTGACTTGACCCTCAACCCTACTGTACCTAATAACCTTGCTCTTATTCACATTTACTCTTAACTTTCTTCTTCCACACACTTTACCAAACTCAGTCACCAGCTTCTGCAGTTTCTCACATGAATCAGCCACCAGCACTGTATCATCAGCGAACAACAACTGACTCACTTCCCAAGCTCTCTCATCCCCAACAGACTTCATACTTGCCCCTCTTTCCAGGACTCTTGCATTTACCTCCCTAACAACCCCATCCATAAACAAATTAAACAACCATGGAGACATCACACACCCCTGCCGCAAACCTACATTCACTGAGAACCAATCACTTTCCTCTCTTCCTACACGTACACATGCCTTACATCCTCGATAAAAACTTTTCACTGCTTCTAACAACTTGCCTCCCACACCATATATTCTTAATACCTTCCACAGAGCATCTCTATCAACTCTATCATATGCCTTCTCCAGATCCATAAATGCTACATACAAATCCATTATATCTATCATACTTAATTGCTGTTCCCTGCATCAAAATGGTAGCACCAGGAAACAGACAAAGAATGGCCCATCCACTCATACACATACATATACATAAACGCCCATACACACACATATACATATCAACATATACATACATATACATACACATACACAGACATATACATATATACACACGTACATATTCGTACTTGCTTGCCTTTATCCATTCTTGTCGCTACCCCAGACCCACAGGAAATAGCATCATTATTACCATTATCATTATCATTAATATCATTATCATTATTATCATTAGTAGTAGTAGCAAAACATTAGACATGAGCAATTGGTACAAACATCAGGTGGAAGTAATAGGTGGAAACATTAGATGGAAGCATTGGGTAGAAGTAGTAGGTTCGAACATTAGGAAGGAACATTAGGTATACACATTAGGTACAAGTAGTTGATAAGAACATTAGGTAGAAGCCTCTGAAAACACTGGGCTAGAGTTGCCCTCTGCCAGTGGCCTGTTAAGGGTAAGGCACTAAAGGATAAGAAGTGGCACGAGAGTACATCAGTAAAGGAGACTCTTGCTGTGGCCACCCCCTTAAGGGAGTTCCTGAAGGGAACGGGAGTCAGAGATATAGATAGATAAACATATCTACTAAAAGGAAGAGTATCCATATATGGATAGGATACTTTACACTAGCTTTAGACTCATACATCAAGAAGTTGTATTACCAATGTTTAGGAGCAGCCATGCTACAAAACTCACCTGTTAGTAATGCCCATACATCTCTCTTTTCTCTTTTACTGGCAACTTATTTTCATTTTCCCACCACTCCCTACCCTTCCTCACCTGCCCACCTCCAAACTACCACACACTTCTCTCACACATGCTCGTAATGCTTCCTTAAAAACCTCCCATTCCTCATCCAATCCTCTAACTTTATTCACTCTCTTTTTTTGCCATTCCAATCTCTTCTGATATCTTTTCACACAAGTCTCTTCTCCAAGCTCACTTACTTTCATTACCCTCACTTCATCCACATCATTTCTAGCATTAAACCCCTCCTAGCCAAATTACTCTATACCCATCAACCAACAACACAGTAGAAATAAAAATTCAGTAAACTCTACTCAGATCCCCTATCTATCTATCTTTCTATCTATGTCTATATCTCTGACACCTGTTCCCCTTCGGAGCTCCCAACAAGGGGTGGCCAACGACTATAGAGCCTCCACTTATCCCTGTCCATACATGCCTGCCTCACATATACCTTTCCACGCATTCTTCATCTGTTCCTCTCTCCAGTATTCTTCCACCCTATTTGCCCATGTCAAAGGTGGTCTTCCACACCAACCCCTTTCATTGTACTTTCATGCACTCTCTTTGCAAACTCCCAGTCTTGCATTCTTTCAACATGCCAAAACCACCTCACAGTAGTACATTTCACCCATTCCATAATTCCACTCCCTAATTCATTCCCTTTGCATTCCCTGCCATACTGCATCTCTCATACAACCTTTCATTTCATTCTTCATTCCATCTAGTCATGCCACAGGCTCTTCTCAAGTAGCTCATTTCCACAGCCTGGATTCTTGACCTCTGTACCTCATTCCACTTGTATATTACAAGCATCAATTCAACACATCTCAAGATCCCTCTCGCTCATGATGCAATTACCACAATGAAATCATTGAACAATTATTGTTTTACTGCCCTGCAGTATCCTCAGGTAGATTCATACACATCACCACTAAACTTAGGCCAGTGGTTCCAACCAGGATAAATAAGTACAGTACATTATATTTTATAACATCACTACACTTCATGACCAGTGGTCCCTACCAGAATACATTAGTACAGTACAATATCAATAAAATAATCATATTTTCCTATAAACCACTCTTCACTTAATCTAAACACTAATACCTTCTGCATTTTGACCATCCTCATTCTTCTTAATCTTCACTGCCTTCTCCAAAGTGTGTTGATCAACATTCACCTCCATCTGTTGAAGAATAACATATATTACACATTTCATAAGAAAATAATAATAGAAAAAGAAAATTGGGAAATGAAATTTATGGAGATTATGGTAGATTATGTACTGGGTTATATTTCATTTATTTTGATGACTAAAAATTGAAGATAATACATTGCTGAGGACGTTTTGATATCGACAATTGGAAGAGAACAAAAGAAATTATTCAAAATAATGATGGCATGCAGAAATAAAATTCTTTTTTATGTTAGCTGAGACAGGTTGGGCAACTGAAGCCTTAGTCATGTGTGGTGGAGTGGTCATGGGAATGGATGAAGGCAGCAAGTATGAATATGTACATGTGTATACATGTTTATGTCTGTGTATGTATATGTATGTATACATTGAAATGTATCGGTATGCATATGTGCACGTGTGGGTGTGTATGTATATACATGTGCATGCGGTTAGGTTGGACCATTCTTTCGTCTGTTTCCTTGTGCTACCTCACTAACGTGGGAGACAGCGACTAAGTATGATAAAAAAAAAGTGTGTGCTTGAGAGAGCAGAAGAGGGTGTATTGGAATGGTTTGGTCACATGGAGAGAATGAGTGAGGAAAGATTGACAAAGAGGATATATGTGTCAGAAGTGTTTCCATGCATGTTTAGCATATACAGAAAACCTACCAATGTATGCTCACATCTCCATTATTACTCATCTCAACATGACAGAATTAAATTATCGTCATTTCAATCTATGTTCCTTAGGGCATTACGTATTTGCAGTCCAGAGTTTACTGATGATGAGTTTGAGAAGATATATTCTATTGGATCTAAGCCAAAGTATCCTAGATCTTTCATTGATAAATCCCTTAAGTTAGCAAAGAAATAATTTTATAGAGTTGAGCCCAAACCTCCCACTGACACCAAGAATCTTTTAGTTCTCCCTTTTAATAATAATTTCAATTTACTTCCCATGTTGCTTATATCCTTTAATGTAAATGTTGCCTTCAGCAACAATAATACTATAAAGAATATCTTAATCAGGAATTCACCAGAAAATTCTCTTGGATGCATCTATAAAGTGCCATGTGGAAATTGTGATAAATTCTATGTTGGGCAAACTGGTAAGGATCTTTCTGTTAGACTTAAGCAACATAAATATAGTATAAAAACGGGACAAGAATCAAATGCCTTGTTTAATCACTTTAAAAACTATGATCATTGCATTGAATGGAATAATGCCATCTCAGTTATTTACTCTAACTCTATTACCACGAGAAATATCATTGAATCTTCTATTATTAAATACACAAAGAATTATAACCTTAACATTAGTGATGGTCTATACAAATTAGATAACTTTATTGTTGATAAAATTTGTAAAATGATAAGTTTATGAATGCTCGTTATATGTCTTGGACAATCGCATGTTTACCAAATGGCGTCCTAGCTTTGTCTCTTCGATGTATATCAACCGACTTATATTTCTCTCTTGTGTCTCCCCTGATGATGTGATTATTACACGAAAGTGCATTTGGGAACTTATCGTGTTTCATTTTCCCCGTGGACTCATAGGAATATCTTGATCACGTGCAAAACTGTGATCCTTTCCAACATATATACATATACTTACCTTTATATTTATCATACTTTGTTGCTTCTCCCGCGTTAGCGAGGTAGCGCAAGGAAACAGACAAAAGAATGACCCAACCCACCCACATACACATGTATATACATACACGTCCACACACGCACATATATATACCTATACATCTCAACGTATACATATATATACACACACAGACATATACATATATACACATGTAAATAATTCATACTGTCTACCCTTATTCATTCCCGTTGCCACCCTGTCACACGTGAAATGACAACCCCCTCCCCCAGCATGTGTGCGAGGTAGCACTAGGAAAAGACAACAAAGGCCACATTTGTTCATACTCAGTCTCTAGCTGTCATGTATAATGCACTGAAACCACAGCTCCATTCCACATACTATTTGCTATTTCCCGCGTTCATGAGGTAGCATTAAGAACAGAGGACTGAGCCTTTGAGGGAATATCCTCACTTGGCCCTCTTCTCTGTTCCTTCTTTAGGAAAATTAAAAACGTGAGGGGAGGATTTCCAGCCCCCAGCTCCCTTCCCTTTTAGTCGCCTTCTAAGAGAGGCAGGGAATACGTGGGAAGTATTCTTTCTCCCCTATCTCACATCACCACTACTTGTTATCACCTCTCCATTAGCCCCCTTCACTTAAGTTCCCATTTGCTCCCTTGTCTTATGCACTTTATTTACCTCCTTCCAAAACATCTTTTTATTCTCCCTAAAATTTAATGATACTCTCTCACCCCAACACTCACTTGCCCTCTTTTTCACCTCTTGCACCTTTCTCGAGGTAGCGCAAGGAAACAGACGAAAGAATGGCCCAACCCACCCACATACACATGTATATACATACACGTCCACACACGCAAATATACATACCTATACATCTCAACGTATACATATATATACACACACAGACATATACATATATACACATGTACATAATTCATACTGTCTGCCTTTATTCATTCCCATCGCCACCTCGCCATACATGAAATAACAACCCCCTCCCCCCGCATGTGTGCGAGGTAGCGCTAGGAAAAGACAACAAAGGCCACATTCGTTCACACTCAGTCTCTAGCTGTCATGTAATAATGCACCGAAACCACAGCTCCCTTTCCACATCCAGGCCCCACACAACTTTCCATGGTTTACCCCAGATGCTTCACATGCCCTGGTTCAATCCATTGACAGCACGTCGACCCCGGTATACCACATCGTTCCAATTCACTCTATTCCTTGCACGCCTTTCACCCTCCTGCATGTTCAGGCCCCGATCACTCAAAATCTTTTTCACTCTATCTTTCCACCTCCAATTTGGTCTCCCACTTCTCCTCATTCCCTTTTTCTTTCTTTCATACTATTCGCCATTTCCTATGTTAGCAAGGTAGCGTTAAGAACAGAGGACTGGGCCTTTGAGGGAATATCCTCACCTAGCCCCCTTCTCTGTTCCTTCAGACGTACTTGACCCAACCACTGCGTGAAATGCGAGCACAGACCAACCTGATGTGGAGGACAACCTAGGTCAGGTACAGTTTTATTTTCATCTTCAAGCACCAGATATGATTATTCTAACTCACCTGATTCTCATGCTCATCCAGATTTTTCTCCACTTGTTCCAACTGGCCCTTCACCTCTTCAGTTACTGAATGGCTTTCCTGGAAAGTACTGACACATCAAGTATCAACCTTACATATGAATACATACAATTTCTTAATTACACAACCATAACACCCTTTTTACAGGGCTCCAGCGGATACAAGGCTTTGCTACAATCCATAGCAGGGAAATGACAGACTCCTTTAAAAAATGAAGTTCTCCAACAAGATCATATTCCATTCACTCGCTGACAGTAAATAAAATTCACCAAAGGAGTCTGTTTTTCAATCACTGTGGAATTGCATTTAGGTTAAGGCTGCTAAAGAACAGTATATTTTTTTAACACTTGATCACTATTTCCCACGTTAGTGAGGTAGTGCTAAAAACAGATGAAGAAAGGCGACAGCCACTCACATCCATTTTTGACTTGTTATGTATAATGAACTGAAACCACACCCTTTCCACGACCAGGCACCACAGACATTTCTATGTTTTATTCCTGATGGTTCACATGCCCTGTTCAGTACACTGTCAGTACATCAACCCCAGTATACGACACTGTTCCAATTCACTCTAGCCAATACATGCCTTTCATCCACCTGAATGTTCAGGCCCCAATTGCTCAAAACCTTTTTCACTCCATCCTTCCATCTCCAAATTGGTCTACCCATTTTCCTTGTCCCCTCCACTTTTGAACACTTATATCCTCTTTGTCAGCCTTTCTTTACCCATTCTCTCCATATTGCAAACCATTTCAGCACACCCTCTTCTGCTTTCTCAACCACTCTTTTTATTACCACAAATCTCTCTTAACCTTTCATTAGTTACTCAATCAAACCAACTCACACCACATATTCTTCTCAAATATTTAATTTCCAACACTTCCATCCTCGTCCACATATCCCCATATACAGCCCATGCCTCGCATCCATATAACATTGATGGCATTTTTGGAACCACCATACCTTCAAACGTATCCATATTGCCCTCCAAGACAACGACCTCTCTTCAGTGCTCCCAGAACCTTCGTCTCCTTACCTACTCTGTCACTCACTTCCACTTCATGGTTCCATTTGCCGCTATGTATCTAAAACACTGAATCTCCTCCAATTTTCCTCTGTTCAAATTTACACGACAAATACCTTGACCCTCAACCCTGCTTTTATTCATATCTACTCTTAACTACCTTCTTTCACACACTCTTTCAAACTCAGTCACCGACTTCTGCGGTTTCTCACTTGAAACTGCCAATAATGCTGTATCATCAGCAAACAACAACTGATTCACCTCCCAAGGCCCCTTATCACCTACTGACTGCATAATCACCCCACATTCCAAGAAACTCATACTTACCTCCCTCACCATCCCATCCATAAATGAATAAAACAGCCATGGAAAAACCACACACACCTGCCACAAACCAAACTTCACTTGGAACCACTCACACTCCTCTCTTTTCACTTGTACATATGCCTCACACCCTTAATAAAAAACTTCCCACTGCTTCTAAAAGCTTACCTTCCACAACATATATCCTTAAGACCTTCCACAAGGCATCTTTAACAACCTTATTTCATGTTTTCTCCAGATCCATTAATGCTATATACAATTCCTTCTGATTCTCTGAGTATTTCTCACACACATTCTTTAGAACAGACACCTGATCCACATATGATTTACCACTTCTGAAACCACACTGTTCCTTCCCAATCTGATGTTTTATATATGCTTTCACCCTTTCAATCACAATTCTCACATACAATTTATAAGGTACACTTAACCTGATTATACCTTTGTAGTTTGAACATTCACCTTTATCCCCCTTGCCTTTATACAATGGCACTATACATGCATTTTGTCAATCTTAGGTGCCTCTCTATGATAAAATCAATACAACATTCATCCCCTTTCTTAGTAAAATGAACTGCAATATCATCCACTCCAGCCATTCTACCACATTTCACCTTATGCAAGGCTTTCACTACCTCTTCTTTCTTCACCAGAGCACTTTCCATCCCTCTCATTTCACATACCAACACAACCCAAACACCCTACATCTGCCACCCTATCATCAAACACAATCAAGAGTCATTCAAAATACTCACTCCATCTCATCTTCACTTCACCACTACTTAATACCATTTCCCAATTTGCCCCTTCACTAATGTTTCCATTTGCTCTCTTGTTTTTCCCACACTTTTTTGTTCCCTTTAAAAGCATTTTATCCTCCCTAAAGTTTAACGATACCTGCTCACCCCTATTCCCAAACGTCATCTTTTTCAACCCCAGTAACTTCCTCTTAACCTCCTGCTGCATTCTCTTACATCTCCCCTAGTCATTTGCACATATACCTGTCTTTTCTCTTTCACTAGCAACTTTATCTATTCATCCAACCACACAATACCCTTTCCAATCGTCTCACCTTCCACCTTGCCCATGCCACTTGCATCTCTCACACACGCAAGTATTGCATCCATAAATATCTCCCATTCCTCATCTACTCCCCTAGCTTCATTCACTCTCACCTTTTGCCATTCTATACTCAATTTCCCCAAGTATTTCTTTTCACAAGTCTTTTCCAGGCTCACTTTCTCTCACCACTCTCTTTACACCCATAATGTTTCCTATTTCCAGTAAACCTCTACAAACTGTCATCCTTGCTTCCAATGGGTAAAGATCAGATATCCCAGCAGCTGTCCCACTAAGCACATTCAAATCCATAAGTCTCTCTATTACATGCCTATTAATCTGCATGCAATCCAATAATGCCCCCAAACGATCTTTCCTATTCACATATATGTACTTGCGTATGTCCCTTTCCAGGACACAACTCCACAAACTATGTACCATTTCCATTCTACTGAATACTCATCTTTGCATTTAAATCACCTATAACTCACATCAGGCCTCTTGAATCAAAACTGTGGACACACTCACTCAATTGCCCTCACAGCCAAGTGCATATGCACTAATAATTATCAACCATCTTTCACCATCCACTTTCATCCACAACAGTCTATAGGTCACATCCTTAAACTTTCACACACTCCAACAACTCCTGCTTCAGCAGTAATACTACCTGTTTCTCAGCTCTTGTCCCCTTACCAGCCCCTAACTGTAATCCTTAGATATTTCCAAACTATTCTTCCCCTTTACCCTTGAGCTTTGTCTCACTCAGAGACAAAACATCCAGGCTTGTTTCCTCAAACATACTAACTATCTCTCCTTTCATCTCATCTCAGTGACATCCAGACACAATTACACACCCTAGTTTAAACCCTAAAGGAGGGTGAGTACTCCCTGCCTGGCTCCTTCCTCTGTTCTATCTCCTAAAAATGAAGGGGAGGGTTTCCAATCCCCAACTCTTGCCCCTTTAGTTGCCTTCTAAGAAATGTAGGAAATATGGAGACAGAATTCTTTCTCCCCTATCCCATGTACTGATTTTGAAATTCCAATAACAAATTATGTTTCATGAGAAAATGTTCATATCTGAATAGTTATCATCTTTAACCTATTTCTTGAGGTACAGTTCCCAATGAAATGCACATTAATTTATTCTTCTTCCACACAAAAAAATTCCAGAACTACATAATCATTCTTTCCAAGATGAGTATCACATTAGATGTTTTTTATCTTGGTTACTGTATACGAATATTAGATCACGCTTGCATGAATGTGTATGTGCAAATAATCTTTATAAAATTCCTTTTGCATAACTGTGTCTAAATCAAAACTTTAATTCTTAGTTTTTCTGATGATGAAAATTCAAGATATAAATCTGAAACAGCAAGCTCCATGTACATGATAATTTCTTACAAGTGGAGCATCACATTACATTTATTATCTTGGTTACTGTATATGCATATCAGATCATGCTTGCGTGAATTTGTACATGCAAAAAGTCATTATAAAATTAATTTTGTACACCTGTGTTTAAATGAAAACTTTGTTATAATTCGTAGTTTTTTAATATGAAAATTCAACTTATGGATCTGAAGCAGTAAACTTCACATAATGCTTACAAAGATTCAAAGGATTTCTGGCAAAAACAAACTAAGATCAATTATAAGTTAAAGCATACCTGGAGATGTCGAAGAGACAGGCGATGGTTTTCCAGTGAAATTCTGTTATCAAACAATATTTGACACAGTGCACATTTAGTGTAATCACTAACCATCTGAAAAACAAAGCAAAAGAATTAAGTTCATTAATTACTCATATCTAAGCCCTCTATGGAAGAGGGCAAATGAGTGACAAGATGAGAGAGCACTAATGAACTTCTGAAAGAATACGAAAATGTTTTGGAAGACAATGACAAAACTCTGCCAAAGGTCACTTTGCACTCATGGTGTAACCACAGGCAGGCAGTGTCCAGTAACAACAATTACAGTAATAAAAGCAACATGTAAAATAAACTGAGATGTTTGTTTTTACAAGACTTATCACTTATGTTCTATTAACAACTCACCATGTGCTCTCTAGTCTTCATATGTTCAACGAGGTTTCCAAAGACAGGACACTGACACTTTGTGCACTCTGTAATTCGAGCCCTCATCCCCATCTTCTGTGATTTTAAAGTATACCTCTGGGCAGCCAACTGAGTCAGGAAGAGAATTCAGCAATATAGATCTTGATATAAACTACAAAGGTACAGAGAAAACACAGCTTGTTTTATGTATAATTCTGCATAAAAGAAAAGAAATAGAAGATCTGAAAATGAAAAATATGTCTAAATCAGAATCAAAACAATGTGCATCAAAGAGAATATTGCTTATAAGGAAATCAAAACACTATTTTGCTCATATATAAGATGCATCTTAAAGGATTCCACCCTCTTCAACCACCATCATATCAGTGGGGTGGCTAATGTTTAGTCATAGACATCAGAAACCATAAACCAAAAGGCAATCTACCCTGCCCTATCTAATTCACTACTGTTAACCGTCAATCCATCCTCTACTGATTCACAGGGGATAGGGAAGAAAGAATACTTCCCATGTATTCCAAGCGTGTCGTACAAGGCAACTAAAAGGGGAGGGAGTGGGGAGCTGGAAATCCTCCCCTCCAGCTTTTTCTTTTCCAAAAGAAGGAACAGAGAAGGGGGCCAAGTGAGGATATTTCCCTCTTAGGCGCAGTCCTCTGTTCTTAACGCTACTTTGCTAATGCAGGAAATAGCAAATATGCATAAAAAAAAGGAAAATAAAAGTTTTTATAATGGCGTATGATTCCCCTATTGACTGCTCACCAGAGTAACCATTCACAAACAAGCGTAACAAGTACACAGTACAACAATGTTCTCACTGGTTTGAAATTCACCACATCTATAGTTAACTAATAAAACTCACTGCACATAAAATAAACATTCACTCCCATGAGTAAGGCTGAAAGTGAAATTTGTAGTCAAGACAGAGGTGAGGAAGGCAGGTGATGTGAGAGCTTCCTCTATTCTCTCCCTTTAACCTATGATGGCATAAGTCAAATCTTTATGTTGTAATATTGTGTAAATTGACATAATGAACAAACTAACATTTAAACAATGGACTACACTCAAACAATGAGCTATTTTCTATTTGTGGATCACAACATGGACAAAAAGAAAAGAAAATCCTCACATTTACTGATTTTCAACTTAATGTAATGAAGGAAAAATCTTAAACCATGAGTCTTGCCCACAGTGGAAAAACAATCATTGCGCAGCAAATTTTGATCCAATTAAAAGTTGAATTTTGATCATTCTTTCCTTTTGTGTATCTATTACTTTGATAAAATGCTTATATTATAGAAAAGAAAGCAATGTTGGTATCAAGAGTGAAATATATCTACTCATATCATACTAAAGCCTGGGTATGTGTAGTTCCAGGGACTCTAAGAATGGGGTGCAGGGAGTACATAATACCTGGACCCAGGAATTTCCTGGGATCTCAGAAAATGCACAAAATCAACAGAAAGCTCCATTCCACCCCTCTCTCATCCTCCATACCCTCTTTGGCCTTACAGCTCATAGCATAAAATCGTAGTGGACTATTCCTGGCACTATCTTGCTAATGAAGGAAACAGCAAATAAGTCCAAAAAAAAAAATCATATCTTTCTTTCATCATCATGGCTTGTCCAACCCAGCTATGTAGTGGTAAGAACTAATATAGCCTTGTAACTACTGTTCTATCCATAAAAAACAAATACTTTTATAGCGACATGCATAAAAATTTTATCTCACTTTAACTTAACTAATAATAATTTTGAAAATGCAATCCATATATGTTTTATACAATTTATTACAAAAAGACTGACATTCAGATTTCAACAAAAAATGCCTTCTATACTGTCACTTGTACTTTCACTTAATGTGCAAATCTAAATAACACTAACCTTCGACTGAACCTTCAGAAGGTGTAACATAGCTGCACCCTTGGCATGGTATGCATGTGCAATAATCTCATGGTTCTTGCTCAGAAGATGATTCATAAAACCCTGTAAGGTGATAAAGACATATTCAATGCTAGGAAGGAATTACAGCATTCTTCAAAGCTAAGAAGAACTTACAGCATAAGTATGAATAATCAAAAGATAATCTATTTGCATGATTAAATTTCTTTAATCATCTATAGGCATTGTATAGATAGTTCTTCATGTATGGGGCCCAATGTCTTACATTGTTTTTATATCACTTAAATCTTAATATCTAATATAATGTCATTTGCAATCACTTTCATCACTTAGCTTATTCCATATACATACTTCATATTTCCCCTGGTTTTTGCTTTTTTTCTTGCATACACTTCTTTGTTCTTTCTTTGATAATTTCAAGGAACTAATCTCTCTTAACACAGACAACTTCAATTAAAAACATAAATATAAAGGATGATAAAAGAATGCAAATAGAAAGAAATTACTGAGTCTGTCTGCGATAGCAGAACAAACATAAATTAGAAAGAAGAAAGTACAAAAGCAAATAAATAACTACAGGGAAATGCCAGTAAACTTTCACAATAATGGAGGTACAAATAATAACACCAGTCTTGGAGCTGATGCAAGGTATTAGTTAATTTTTAAACATTTTTTTTTTTTTTTTTTTTTTTATACTTTGTCGCCGTCTCCCGCGTTTGCGAGGTAGCGCAAGGAAACAGACGAAAGAAATGGCCCAACCCCCCCCATACACATGTATATACATACGTCCACACATGCAAATATACATACCTACACAGCTTTCCATGGTTTACCCCAGACGCTTCACATGCCTTGATTCAATCCACTGACAGCACGTCAACCCCGGTATACCACATCGCTCCAATTCACTCTATTCCTTGCCCTCCTTTCACCATCCTGCATGTTCAGGCCCCGATCACACAAAATCTTTTTCACTCCATCTTTCCACCTCCAATTTGGTCTCCCTCTTCTCCTTGCTCCCTCCACCTCCGACACATATATCCTCTTGGTCAATCTTTCCTCACTCATCCTCTCCATGTGCCCAAACCACTTCAAAACACCCTCTTCTGCTCTCTCAACCACGCTCTTTTTATTTCCACACATCTCTCTTACCCTTACGTTAGTCACTCGATCAAACCACCTCACACCACACACTGTCCTCAAACATCTCATTTCCAGCACATCCATCCTCCTGCACACAACTCTATCCATAGCCCACGCCTCGCAACCATACAACATTGTTGGAACCACTATTCCTTCAAACATACCCATTTTTGCTTTCCAAGATAATGTTCTCGACTTCCACACATTCTTCAAGGCTCCCAGAATTTTCGCCCCCTCCCCCCACCCTATGATCCACTTCCGCTTCCATGGTTCCATCCGCTGCCAGATCCACTCCCAGATATCTAAAACACTTCACTTCCTCCAGTTTTTCTCCATTCAAACTCACCTCCCAATTGACTTGACCCTCAACCCTACTGTACCTAATAACCTTGCTCTTATTCACATTTACTCTTAACTTTCTTCTTCCACACACTTTACCAAACTCAGTCACCAGCTTCTGCAGTTTCTCACATGAATCAGCCACCAGCGCAGTATCATCAGCGAACAACAACTGACTCACTACTCACTTCCCAAGCTCTCTCATCCACAACAGACTTCATACTTGCACCTCTTTCCAAAACTCTTGCATTCACCTCCCTAACAACCCCATCCATAAACAAATTAAACAACCATGGAGACATCACACACCCCTGCCGCAAACCTACATTCACTGAGAACCAATCACTTTCCTCTCTTCCTACACGTACACATGCCTTACATCCTCGATAAAAACTTTTCTCAGCTTCTAACAACTTTCCTCCCACACCATATATTCTTAATACCTTCCACAGAGCATCTCTATCAACTCTATCATATGCCTTCTCCAGATCCATAAATGCTACATACAAATCCATTTGCTTTTCTAAGTATTTCTCACATACATTCTTCAAACATTTATACCACTGCTATAATCAGATATGCTCTAAAAGGATTTGTCTCTCAAACTAAGACTCACCTTGGTAGTCTACCATAGTAATGATGTATCATTCTCTTTTCTTAAAAATGGTGAAAAAACTGAACACCAATGGGTTGTTTCTAAGACTTAAATTCAAATGCCCTACCTATGAAGCCTAAAATCTTGCTTGCCTTTTTTACTGATTTTACACCCTACTTGCTTGACTTCAGGTCATCAAAAACTATCAATTCTGCATATTTTTCTTAATTACAATACAGGTTAACACAGTTCATACAATAGTTTTCTTTTCATTTCCACAAACTAAGTGTAAAACTTTGTAAAAACAATATCCCAATTCATTTGCAACCAGTGAGCCCAATCTATTGATTTGTCTACATCACCTTGCCACTATAGAAATTCAATTTCTGCTGCAGCTTTACCTCCCTACTGATCATCATCACCAGATTCTAATATCTAACAACGGTTTCCATTATTACTGTCGTTAATTCAAATCTGATAGAGATACACTCCCAAGGCTGATCCTTGTGGCGCTCCAACTAAAACACTGAGCCATCCTGAAACTTGATTGTTTACATTTATTGTTTATCTATATAGAGCCAGTCCACCAATTTTTAAGCCAATGATGTATATCTTTACCATGTGACACAGCTTTTGCTGGTAATCTTTGATAAGTGACTACATCAAATGCTTTCTCAAAACTGAAATGCATGACATCAGCTTTACTTTTATTTTACACAATTATATCACACAGATTATAAAGATCAGTCAGATGTGAACAAATGTGCTGAAAACCTTACTGAGAACCATTAATCAAATTGTTACCCATGTATGGATATCAAGCTAACTTAGAAATAATTTCCAAACTGGGACTTATCTATCTTTTTTGAAAACCATGATCCACTGAAAAACTTGCAATCCTGGGAAGATTTCCCTATAACAAGTGATTTACTAACAATAGCAGTCAAGAGCCTAATTGCCTCATTTTTAAGCTCCTCTTATTCTTCTATGATAAAAATCACCCAATTATTTTATTTACTTTCTATCCTTTCATGAATGACGAACAATCTTGACTATGTATGTCGCTAAACTGCATAACATCATCCCCTAGCAGTAACACTGTAACTTGAGCATGAGTTGTACCTTTAAATTTAAATAACAGAAGAGAGTTTTGATAGTTTTTTCATCTCTAGGGCACAGTCCTGCAAGCTAGGAAAGAATCTCTATGATTCCTTATTTTTTTAGGAGCCTCTAACCCCCTTCCTTCTGGTAGGGTTAATGCCCCAACCCTTCGTTAACTATCTATTTTGCAGCAGTGGCTCTAAAACACTGGGTATGTTCACCTGGAATCAGCAGTCATCATCAGTCAGATATGATATCATCATCTCATTGGCTGTCAGGCTGTACCAACTTGTCAACCTTATAATTCTTCAGAACAAGTTTGTCACCCTGATGGTTAACTTATAGGTGTTATGAAAGAGAGGGGAAGGTTGGGCAGGAAACAGAAATCAAGAAAATTTGCTTACAGGAGCTTGCAGGAAATCACCCTGAAGAAAAACAGTTTTTCAATCTTTATAACACTTTTCTCTCCAGGATCAGTTTGTACTAAGATTTATGATAAAACAAAGTGAAGGCAGGGGGTTAGAGAAAATCTTCTTAACCTACGTGAAAACATGACTAGAGACATACCTTGAAAAAGAACCCTAATTGCATGTTTTATGATGATGAGAGTTAATGATCTTGATAAAGAGACATGTGTGATGAAAGAAAATACGAAATTGAGTGTACAATGGCACAAAGAGAGAGTACATGAAGCAAGGGGAGTGGGTTAGGAATGGGAGATATTTTGAGAAGCAGAGATGACACATGCAAGAGAAGGGTGTGCCAAACGGAAGGTGGAAGGTGGAAAGGTGAGAGAGGGTTGTGAATGTCACAATGAAGTAATTTGCTAATAAATGGAAAAAAAGGGGTGTATGGGTAGTACTTACAGGGACAGACTGTAAATGATTGGGGATATACAAGAAGAAGTGGCAAAAGGTAAAGAGGAAGGTGCACAGGTTGAAAAAGAGGGCACATGAGATTTGGGGTGAACAATTATCAGTAAACTTCATGGAGAATAATGGAATATTTTGGATGGAGGTTAACAGTGTCAGAAAAACAAGAGAACAAGTGGGAACATCGGTATAAGAGCAAATACGGAAGCGGTAACAGGTAGTGATGAGGTGAGATGGAATGAGTATTTTGAAGGATTGTTCAATGTGTTTGATTATAGGGTGGCAAATGTAAAGTAAGAGAGTCATTAAAAGTGGTTTGGTGAAGAGAGAAGAGGTGGTGAAATCCTTGCGTAGGATGAAATGTGGGAAAGGCGAATGGAGTGGATAGCACTGCAGCTAAATTTTTTAAGAATGGGGATAACTTGTTGCTCATTAGTTAATTAGGACTTTCAATGTATAGTAGATCATGGTGAAGTGGCTAAGAATTGGCAACATGCATATACAGTGCTTTTGTACATGAAAATTTAATGGCAAACTGCAACCATAAGAGCTATTCTAAACAATGACATCTGATTTGAGAGAAACAGCTTCTCCATATTAAGAAATGAATACACCAAGATTCTCAAGACATATTAGGTGAGATACTTCTATATCTCTGTCAGAAACAAACTGAATAGTACCACTATTCTAATGAAATAAGCAACATAAGCTAATCTGACTGAACTAATTGCAAAGGTACATCTTATTTACTAAATTCATACGAAAAGTAAATTCTACTAACCTTAACCGAGTTGAAATCATAATATTCACATACGTGACACTTCAGTGCTTCTTTGGGTATTAGTGGTTCCTGAGGAAAAACAAAACTGCCACTGAATTATAAGTACAGAAAAATACCTGAGTAAGAGAGAATGAGAACATACAGCAAACCATTAACACATGAGCTGCTGGGCTGAAATATGTTTATCTGCAGAGGGAATTCTAGATCTCTCCTCAAGGGATGATTGTCTTTGGCATTAAGATAAGCATGATACAAATAGGTGGTAGTTGGTAGGCAGCTAACGACCAGGGAGGTATTTTACCAGTACTGCCTGCCTGGGTGTCTGGAGGGTTAATGACATCTGCTTAGTGAGCCAGCACTTCAGTGATTGTCAAGTTGCACTCCTCTGACCCAGGTAGCTGCCTTTTCCTTCTGCCTCACCAACACGTGGACTACTGGTACTCTGTCCACAAACGTACAATATCTCTTCATATGTAACACCTGTCAACACTTAACTCACACAGCTCATTCTTCATAACTCTAGACTTTCCTGCAGTAAGCACTATGTGCTAGCCCTGCCTTTTGGCAAAATGGTAGCAGAAGTAGATAGAAGGAGTTGGTAGAAACGTTTAGGAAGGAGCGTTAGGTAGAAATCTTAGGTATAAGTACTTGGAAGGAGTATTAGATAGAAGTAAACAGTAGGAACATTAGGTAGGAGCCTCAGCAAACCCTGCCCTCTGCCAGTGGCCAGTTAAGGGTGAGGCACTAAAGGTTAAGAAGCAGCACTGGAGTTCACTAGTTATGGAGACTCTATTGCTGTGGCCACACCTTTGAGAAAGTTCCAATTGGAATAGGTGTCAGAGATATGGAGAGAATGCATGATACAAAATTACTGCTTGTCTTAAGAGAGATTTCCAGGCAATACATAATACAGATGAACTAATAAAAATCTCAGCAAATAAAATGCAGTTATGAGGACAGTGACAATACTGACAAACAATAATAATAGCTTTGACACAAGAGACCAAGTGTTGGTGATGGGCAATTTAAATGTGAAGGTGAGTTATGTGGCATCTGAAGGCATAATTAGGGGGCATGGAGTATTCAATATAGTAAATGGAAATAGTGAACAGCTTGTGGAGTTGTGTGCTGAAAAAGGACTGGTGACAGTATACACATGTGAGTAGGAAAGATGCTCAGTTGGTATCTTTGGATTGCATACTAATTGATAAGCATGTAAAAGAGAGACTCTTGGATGTGAAAGTGTTGTGAGGGGCAGCTGATGGGAGGCACAATCACTAAATTGTGGAGGTGAAGGGGAAGATCTGTAATTGTTTTCAGAAAAGAGAAAACGTTACTGGTGAGGACAGTAGTGATAGTAGGTAAACTTGGATAAGAGACTTGTGTCAAGAAATACCAGGAGATAATTGAGCATAGAATGGCAAAAGGTGAGAATAAATGAAGCTAAGGGAATGGATGAGAAATGGAAGGTATTTAAGGAAGCAACACTAGAATGTGTGAGAAACGGTAACAACTGGGTTTTCACATTACTGATGAGAAGAGAGTGGTGATAGTAAGTGAACTTGGATAAGAGACTTGTGTCAAGAAATACCAGGAGAAAATTGAGTGCAGAATGGCAAAAGGTGAGAATTAATGAAGCTAAGGGAATGGATGAGGAATGGAAGGTACTTAAGGAAGCAATGCTAGCATGTGTGAGAAAGGGTAACAACTGGGGGAATGAAGTTGCTAGTGAAAGAAAATAGAGAGGTATCTGGGTGGTTCTTATTGGGAAGAAGAGGAAATGACTAGGGATGTATCAGAGAAAGTCTGGGAAGAGGAGGAAATGACTAGGGATGTATCAGAGAAAGTGGAAGGAAGTCAAGATGAAGAGAGCAAATGAGAGCTGGGATTAGTGGATATCAGTAAATTTATGGGAGAATAAGATATTTTGGAAGGAGGTTCATAATGTGCAAAAAGATAAAAGAACAAACAGGAATGAAGGTGATTAGAACAAAGGGAGAAGTGGTAACAGGTAATGATGGAGTGAGGAGACAGAGTGAGTATTTTGAAGGACTGCTGAATATGTCTGATGACTGGGTGGCAGATGTTTGGTGTTTGGGTCAAGGTGGTATGTGCAGTAAGGGAATCATGGAGAGTGGTTTGGAGAAAAGAAAAGAGGTGGTGAAAGCCTTATGCATGAAGAAATATGGCAAGATGGCCGGAGAGGATGGTTTTGCGGCTGAATTTATTACTAATTGGCTAGTTAGGATTTTCATTATATGTATAGATCATAATGAGGTGCCTCAGGATTGGTGGCAGGCATGTATGCTGCCACTGAATTTAGGCAAGGGGGATAAAGCAGAGTGTTCAAACTACAGAGGTATACATCTCTTGAATATGCCTGGTAAGTTCTAACGGATAGTAGTGACTAAGAGGATGAAGGTACATAAAGAGCATCATGCTGGGGAGAAACAGTGTGATTTCAGAAGTGGTAGAGGATGTGTGGATTATGTGTTTGCTTTAAAGAATGTGCTGGAGAAATACTTAGAGAGATGGATATGTATGAGGCATTTATAGATTTAGATAACGCATGTGTGGAGAGATATATCATTTTCTGGGAGGGCAAAAATGGGTATACTTAAGGGTGCAGTAATCCCAAGTATATCAATGTTTTATGAGGTATGGAAGCATAGGAGATTGAAGATAATGTAAGTAAAAGTAATAGTATTTGAAAGGAAACGGAGGGAAAGTATAGATTTTGTAAAACCATACAGAGTGAAGGAAGAGAAAGTACTAAACTGTGCTATGGATATGGGGGTAAAAAGATTGGAAGAAGTGAGAGAATTTAAAGATCTGGGAGCTATCTTGAGTAAGTGTGGTGATATGGAAAAAGAGATAAGGAGAGAGCAGTACAGGGTTGAAGAGTCACTGGGTCCCTTAACAGAATAATGAAGGGTAGAGGCGTAAGTATGGAATGAAGAGAGGATTAAGAGACAGCATAGTCCTTCCAACCCTAACCTATGCAGCCAAAACATAGATGTGGAATAAGGTACAGACGTCAAAAATCCAGGCTGTAAAAATGAGCTATTTGAGAAGACCATGTGGTGTGACTTGATGGAATGAAGAAAGAAATTAAAGGATGTATGAGAGATGTGGTATGGCAAGGAATGGAAAGGGAGTGAATTGTGAAGTGGTAGAATGGATGATACATAATACTTTGAGGTGGTTTGGGCACGTGGAAAGAATGCAAGACTGGGAGTTTACAAGGAGAGTGTATGATAGTACAATCAAAGGGGTTGGTGTGAGTGGAAAACCACCTGTGACATGGGCAAACAGGGTGGAGGAATACTGGAGGGAGAGAAACAGAAGAAGAATGCATGGAATGGTGTATTTGAGGAAGGCATGTAAGGACAGGGATAAGTGGAGACTTTTGCTGTGGCCACCCCTTGATGGGAGTTCCCAGAGGGAATGGGCATCAGAGATATAGATATATAGATAGTAAGGCATGGGCTATAGATAAGGCTTTGCAAAGGAGGGTGGATGAGCTGGAAATCAAATGTGTGGGGATAATATAAGGTGTGACGTGGTTTCATTGACTAAGTGATACAAAGGTAAGAGAGGGCTGTGGTAAAAAAAAGTGTGTGGGTAAGAGAGCTGTAGAGCATATGCTGAAATGGTCTGGACGTATGGAGATAACTCCTTTACCATGAGAAATATCACTGAATCTTCTATTTTTAAATACACAAAGAATTGTAACATTAATATAAGTAAAGTTCAATCCAACCTTGATAGCTTTGTCAAAGGCAAAATTTGTTAACAGTTCCCTTTCCTGTCCATATAATAAAATCTTTATGACAGGTATGATGCCAGATCCAAACACCACAAACCCAAACACCACCACCATCTGGTAACGTTTGTTTACCAATGGCATCTTAGCTACATCTCTTGCTTGTGTATCAACTGACTGTTCTCTGTCTACCTCATTCTTGTATCTCCCCCGACAATGTGATCATTACATAAAAGTGCACTTGGGAACTTACAGTGTTTCATTTTCCTCATGGTTATACACATATACGAGAGCACGTGCAGCACTGTGAACTCTCGCAACATGGAGATAATAAGAAAGGAAGAGGTAGCAAAGAAGATATATGCATCAGATGTTTATACAGCAAGAAGCAGAAGACAAACTGATTATGAAAGGAAGGAGTAAAAAAGAATTTCAGTGACCACGCCTAAACATGCAGGATGTGAAAGCTGTGTATGGGACAGAGTGAACTGGAATGATGGAGTGCACAGGGGTCGACATGCCATCACTGGACTGAATGAAGGCATGTGAAGCAGCCGGGGTAAATTATGAAAAGGTCTGTGTGGCCTGATTGAGGAAGGAGAGCTGTGGTTTCAGAGCATTACATATGACAGCTGGAGAATGGATGTGAGCAAGTGAAGCCTTTTATTGTTTGTTCCTTTTTTAATGTTGAAGGCTCCAGTCACAGACAAAAGTCCACATCAAGGCTGGGCCCTAAGGGAAATACAGAAAGAATCATTAAACAGAAAAAAAGACTAGGGAAAGTTTTTAAAAATTTTTGAGAAAGTGAAAAAACCTGTCTTTGAAATGGAAAATAGAGAACAAGTATGAAAGAAACAAAGTAATGACTGTGGTTGTGAAGAAATGCAGGGAAACAAAGCCAATAACTCACATAGATTCATTTGCCAAATTCATTTCCTAAAGCCTCCTCCTCATCCCATCTCACTAGTGTTAGGGCTCTTGAGTCTTCTACTGTGAAAACACTTTTCAACTTCTTATTCAGTTCATCAGATATCCTTACATCCTCCTCCACTATTTTTCTCTACTACTTTTCTGAGTCTCTTAACCTGATTAGTTGCTCTTTAACTGACAATCTACAGACAATTTTCTGGAAAAGTTTTGAAATTTCAGCTGTCTTTTCAAAATTTTTCTCTTCCTCTTTTCTCATTCTGCTAGATTTGTTGCTTGCTTTTTTGTATCTTGCATAAGCCGGCTGGATGGAGAATTGCATATATCTCTGCCAATGCACAACTCAAGAGCCCTTGTTTATGACATATTTGATTAAACCTTTCTTCCCTCATTCTAAACCTTCCCTCTGTATTTGAGGCTAGAGGCACATATGTTCCCATGCTGCTGTAAATTTCAGAGAACCTTTCACAACACTAACCTGGTTCTTGACTACTGAACTCTATACCCCAATCTATGTTAAAATAGCTTCTCCAACTCAAGTCCTATCATATCTTTGTACATACAGGCTGGATAGAAAATTTGGAGTACAGCAAGAAAATCAAGTGAATAAGTAGTAGATTTAAGTCAGTATAAGGTATGGGTCATTGGATCAAATGGGTGAGTGGAAAGGTGGTGTAATTAACTGTGGACAGATGGGCATAAGATAGAGAGCAAGCAGTCAAGCGGAAATCCAGATAAAAAAGTAGGCTTGAGGAGGTGAACTTGAAGTAATAAGTCCATAATGTGGCAAAAAAATCATACATATATCAAAGATCTCAAGTAACTCAACTTACCACTCCTCCTTTCTGAGACCCATCATCCATTGTCTCGTTTTCATCTGGCGATAAACATTCTTGTTCCGCTTTATCTTCCTTGCCGCTGTGAATGCAAAAATTCTATTAAAAATTATTGGAAGGTATTAAGAGGATATGGTGTCGAAGGTAAGTTGCCAGAAGCAGTGAAAAGTTCTTATCAATCATGTAAAGCATGTGTATGAGTAGGAAGAGAGGAAAGTGATTGGTTCCCAGTGAATGTCGGTATGCTGCAGGGGTGCGTAATGTCTATATGGCTGTTTAACTTGTTTATGGATGGGGGTTGTAAGGGAGGTGAATGCAAGAGTTTTAGAGAGAGGGGCAAGTATGCATTCTGTTTTGGATGAGAGGGCTTGGAAAGTGAATCAGTCGTTGTTCACTGATGATACAGCATTGGTTGCTTATTCGGGTGAGAAACTGCAGAAGTTAGTGACTGATTTTGGTAAATTGTGTGAAAAAAGATAGCTGAGAGTAAATGAGAATAGGAGCAAGGTTATTAGGTTCAGTGGGGTTGAGGAACAAGTTAACTGGGAGGTAAGTTTGAATGGAGAAAACCTGGAGGAAGTGAAGTGTTTTAAATATCTGGGAGTGGATTTAGCAGCGGATGGAACCATGGAAGCGGAAGTGAGTCACAGGGTGGGGGAGGGGGCGAAGGTTCTGGGAGCATTGAAGAAAGTGTGGAAGGTGAGAACGTTATCTCACAGAGCAAAAATGGGCATGTTTGAAGGAATAGTAGTTCCAACAATGTTGTGTGGTTGTGAGGCATGGGCTATACTATGATAGGGTTGTGCAGAGGAAGGTGGATGTGTTGGAAATAAGATGTTTGAGGACAATATGTGGTGTGAGGTGGTTTAATCGAGTAAGTAATGATAGGGTAAGAGAGATGTATGGTAATAATGAGAGCGTGGTAGAGAGAGCAGAAGAGGGTGTATTGAAATGGTTTGGTCACATGTAGAGAATGAGTGAGGAAAGACTGACAATGAGGATATATGTGTCAGAGGTGGAGGGAACGAGAAGTGGGAGACCAAGCTGGAGGTGGAAGGATGGAGTAAAAAAGATTTTGAGCAATTGGGGCCTAAACATATAGGAGGGTGAGAGGGGTGCAAGGAATAGAGTGAAGTGGAACAATGTAGTATACCAGGGTCAACCTGCTATCAGTGGATGTTCATGAACCAGGGCATGAGAAGCGTCTGGGGTAAACCATGGAAAGTTTTGTGGGGCCTGGATGTGGAAAGGGAGCTGTGGTTTCGATGCATTACACATGACAGCTAGAGACTGAGTGTGATCGAATGTGGTCTTTGTTGTCTTTTCCTAGAGCTACCTCACACGCACGTGAGGTGGGAGGGGGGTGCCATTGGGAATGGATGAAGGCAGCATGAATATGTACATTGTGTATATACGTATATGTCAGTGTATGTATATGTATGTATACTCTGAAATGTATAAGTATGTATATGTGCATGTGTGGGCATTCATGTATATGCATGTGCATGTGGGTGGGTTGGGCCATTTTTTCGTCTATTTCCTTGCGCTACCTCACTAACGCGGGAGACAGCAATATAGTCTAATAAATAAATAAATATATAAATAAAAAATAGTCATTCAATAATTATAAAAATTCACAGGAAATGTGTCAAAGGCTCTCACAGAATTTCCAAACACTTTTGGCCCTTTCCTCTTTCATTAAGAAACAGACTTTGCACAGTAAACAAGACATTCACAGTCTAAGAATGAAACTACACACTCCCCACTCACTCCATACTACTAGCTACTCCCAACTGCTGCAGACACTGATCCCAACGCTTGGATGTTGTATGCTGATGAAGATTTTCACTGGTTCATATCAATAGGTCATCAAGGAAGCTCCAAGAAGGAATCCCACATGGTGCTGTGACATACAAATATACATACTAAAAGGAATCGGTTGGCTACCACATAATGTCCTCACCACCTAAGAGAGTCAGAGAAATACTTTACAGAAACAACCACTACAGGAGGAAGAAAAATGGGAACCCTAATATAAATCAACTCATAAACATCACACTAAGTTTTCCTTTCAAAACCTCAAAATTCATATTAAATTAAGCTGTTCAAAATGCATTTAACCTTACAATTTCAAAGATAATCAATCTTTTTCATACTTTTCATCATTTCCCATGTTAGCAAGATGGCAAGAGGAACAGACAGAAAAGCTTTGTTTACTCGTATCCATTCTCTAGCCATCATGGAATGCAACAAAATCAAAGTCCCCTGTCTACAACCAGGCTCCCTAGACCCTTATGTGGTTTCCCCCAGTTGCTTCATATATCCTGTTCATTCCACAGATAGGAACATTACCCGTGTACGACACTGCTCTAATTCACTCTAGCCTGTGCATATCTTTCACTCCCATTCATGTTTAGTCCCCAAGTATTCAAACCTTTTTCACGCCATCCTTCCATCTTCAACTCTGTCTCCCTAGCCTCCTTATGCCCTCCACTTCAGACACATATATCCTATCTAAAGCCCTTTCCTCACTCATTCTCTTCATACGTCCAAAACATTTCACCACATCCTCTTCTCTCTCAACCACACTCACTTCGGAAGTAAATTTCATCCACTACTTTTACTGTAATAACATATAAATGTTTTGCAAATGTTACAGCACAATGCACTAAAAATGCTTCAATAAGCCTGAGTTTCAAGCGAGGTGCCACTGAACATGTTTTATCTTTTACCTTACCTTCACTGAAAATTTTTTAACCAGTAATTAGTATGTTGCATCTTATATAATAATCCTTTTATTGTTGTCATCAATGTGATTCTTTGATATCTTTTCAAAAGCAGCCAACCTATAAAAAAATTTGTAAAACCGCCAGCCACACCAGTCAGATGCAGTGTTCTTAACATCAGGTGAGGGCTAGCTTCATCTTTGTTAGAAAACCTCCCTGACCCATCTTGGTCACTCTTTCAATGATAGAAGAGTCAATCCAAGGACATACCTTCAGTATCAAATAATTCAGGATCATCACATGCCTGGTCCTCTAAATCTATATAGCAGCCACTTAAGTTCTTTCCTAAAAAGCTAAAGAAAATGTGCTCTCATTGGCAAGTCTGAAGAATTACCAACCGTGGGGAGAATTATTGCACACTGGCACCTCACACACCACCAATGCTCAGTGCATGGTTTTGAAATTGAGGCACAAACCTCAGCTCATCAACATCAGTCTAAAAGCATTGCTTAGCTAAAATAAATATCCATCTGGAGGCACTTAGGGATTAAGTACGAAGACTTAAAACAGGGTGTAAGGGAAGGAAACAGTGGTGGCCAAAATAGACAAGAAGAAAAATCTTCATAAGCATCATTGGTATCAAAATGACCAGGTCAAATTGCACTGTTACAGTAAAGCATGTAGCATGAACACAATGTACACAACGAACACAATGCAAGAGGCATGACGAGCTAAATGTGAACCCTGTCTACATATGGATTGCAATCCAATCAAGTGCAGCACCCAAAAAAAGAAAGAATAAAGGACTATAAGTAAGGTTTGGATGGTATTGCAGTGGAATTTATTAAAAAAGGGGGTGACTGTATTGTTGACTGGTTGGTAAGGTTATTTAATGTATGTATGACTCATGGTGAGGTGCCTGAGGATTGGCGGAATGCGTGCATAGTGCCATTGTACAAAGGCAAAGGGGATAAGAGTGAGTGCTCAAATTACAGAGGTATAAGTTTGTTGAGTATTCCTGGTAAATTATATGGGAGGGTATTGATTTAGAGGGTGAAGGCATGTACAGAGCATCAGATTGGGGAAGAGCAGTGTGGTTTCAGAAGTGGTAGAGGATGTGTGGATCAGGTGTTTGCTTTGAAGAATGTATGTGAGAAATACTTAGAAAAGCAAATGGATTTGTATGTAGCATTTATGGATCTGGAGAAGGCATATGATAGAGTTGATAGAGATGCTCTGTGGAAGGTATTAAGAATATATGGTGTGGGAGGCAAGTTGTTAGAAGCAGTGAAAAGTTTTTATCGAGGATGTAAGGCATGTGTACGTGTAGAAAGAGAGGAAAGTGATTGGTTCTCAGTGAATGTAGGTTTGCGGCAGGGGTGTGTGATGTCTCCATGGTTGTTTAATTTGTTTATGGATGGGGTTGTTAGGGAGGTGAATGCAAGAGTTTTGGAAAGAGGGGCAAGTATGAAGTCTGTTGGGGATGAGAGAGCTTGGGAAGTGAGTCAGTTGTTGTTCGCTGATGATACAGCGCTGGTGGCTGATTCATGTGAGAAACTGCAGAAGCTGGTGACTGAGTTTGGTAAAGTGTGTGAAAGAAGAAAGTTAAGAGTAAATGTGAATAAGAGCAAGGTTATTAGGTACAGTAGGGTTGAGGGTCAAGTCAATTGGGAGGTGAGTTTGAATGGAGAAAAACTGGAGGAAGTAAAGTGTTTTAGATATCTGGGAGTGGATCTGGCAGCGGATGGAACCATGGAAGCGGAAGTGGATCATAGGGTGGGGGGAGGGGGCGAAAATTCTGGGAGCCTTGAAGAATGTGTGGAAGTCGAGAACATTATCTCGGAAAGCAAAAATGGGTATGTTTGAAGGAATAGTGGTTCCAACAATGTTGTATGGTTGCGAGGCGTGGGCTATGGATAGAGTGGTGCGCAGGAGGATGGATGTGCTGGAAATGAGATGTTTGAGGACAATGTGTGGTGTGAGGTGGTTTGATCGAGTAAGTAACGTAAGGGTAAGAGAGATGTGTGGAAATAAAAAGAGCGTGGTTGAGAGAGCAGAAGAGGGTGTTTTGAAATGGTTTGGGCACATGGAGAGAATTAGTGAGGAAAGATTGACCAAGAGGATATATGTGTCGGAGGTGGAGGGAACGAGGAGAAGAGGGAGACCAAATTGGAGGTGGAAAGATGGAGTGAAAAAGATTTTGTGTGATCGGGACCTGAACATGCAGGAGGGTGAAAGGAGGGCAAGGAATAGAGTGAATTGGAGCGATGTGGTATACCGGGGTTGACGTGCTGTCAGTGGATTGAATCAGGGCATGTGAAGCGTCTGGGGTAAACCATGGAAAGCTGTGTAGGTATGTATATTTGTGTGTGTGGACGTATGTATATACATGTGTATGGGGGTGGGTTGGGCCATTTCTTTCGTCTGTTTCCTTGCGCTACCTCGCAAACGCGGGAGACAGCAGAAAAAAAAAAAAAAAAAAATGCACAAAGGCCATCATGAGTACAAGAATTTCTTTTTTTAGCTGATTGCCGTTTCCCTCATTAGCGAGGTAGCATCAGGAACATGCGAAGAAAGACAGCATTTGCTCATGTCCATTCTCTATCTGTCATGTGTAATGCACCAAAACATGTGCTAAATTCAACTTGAATATAAATAATGGTAAATGTGCAAAAATAGAAAGGTAATAGAGGAAAAGAAATATGCAAACTACAGAGTGAGATATAGAACAGTGTATATGCAAATTACAAAAGTAAATATCTAACAATATATGCATACCTCACGAAAGAAATCATGAAACAATGTATGTACAAATCACAAAGGGAAATATAAAACATTATAGGTGCAAATCACATAGGGAAATGTAAGACAATATGTGCAACACACACAGGTAGATGTTAAAACAATATACTTGCAAATCACAAAAAAAACGTGAAACAATATATATGCAAATTTCTGAAGGAAATATAAATCAATACATGTGTAGATCACAAATGAAAATCTAAAATGAAAAAAAAAAAGATGGAACATATCAGACAGGGTATGTTCAATGCCAACAGACACAGAAAACAAAAATGACCATGACGTATAATACAACAGTGTTGCCTCCAGGAACTCCCAACTTAGGTGTAGCCATGGCAAAAGTCTCCACTTATCCCTGTCGTTACATGCCTCGCTTGCATACACCAATCCAAGCATTCTTCCTCCATTTCTCCCCCTCTAGTACTCTTCCTTCATTAATGTTCCATCATATTTTTCCATGTGACAGGTGATCTTCGTCTTACACCAACCCCTTCAATCATACTATCACACATTCTCCTTATAAACTCCCATTCTTGCATTCAACATACCCAAACTACCTCAGAGTATTGCATTTCATCCCATTCTACTACTCAATAATTCAATCCCCTTGCATAACCTCCCATACCAAATCTCTCATATGCCCCCTCATTAATTTCTTCATTCCATCTTGTGGTATTAGATGCTCCTATCAAATAACTCTTTTCCACAGCCTGGATTCTTGACCTATGTGACTCATTCCATGTCCATGTTTCAGCTGCATAGGTCAGGGATGAGAGGACTATGCTATCCCTCAATCCTATCTTCACTTCCATACTTACATTTCTACTCCCTCATTATTCTGTTAAGGAACCAGCTGATGACTAATCTGGTAGGAAGGACACTAAACATTAATCACAGCAAAGATTTTGAAAAAACAATAAAGTGTGAAACTTGGAGGAAAATAACGGAAAACAGTATCAGATAACATGAGCATCATTTGTAGCCTTGACACAGTTCCATGGGTGCCTACTACCATACCCACAGACAGGTTCCCGGACCACCATGTTTTTTAGCAACCTTCATGTGTGTGTGTGTGTGTGTGTGTGTGTGTGTGTGTGTGTGTGTATCCCCACACACAGTAGAAATGGATCTAATAGAGGTTCAGTGGAAAGCAACAGAATAGTAAATGTGATACAGGAACTGGGTTACAAAGGAAAGAACAGTGGCTAAGAATAGGCACCTACTAGCATAGACAGAGAAGAGGAACGGAAAGGTAAAGAGAAGGTTACAGCTTTCATAAATCAAACAAAAAGTCTAAATATCTAAAGCTTTCATAAGTCTAACAAAAACTCTAAATATCAAGATATTTAGTCTTTGAAGTTAGCAAAGAGAAACTAAAGAGAGATTGTAATAACCTTAGCAATAAACAAGTTGGGAAAAGATGCGAAATACTCCTACAGTAATTGTGGTGGATGACTGAAATGAGCTGCCATGAGATCATGAATAAAGACAATGAAGTGGTTTAAAAAACTTTTTAGAAATATAATTCTCCTTCGTTAATGTTCAAGACAGTATTACAAATATCAAAAAAATAATCATGCAAACATAAAAAGACACAAGCATACACATTACATTCTATTTCTGCTAAACATAATCCGGCAGTCCTGTTAAGAAAACGTCTTACAGTAGTGTGTCAACTGTATTTTAGGATGGCAGCTTACCTGTGTTTGAGATCACCATGTTTGGGATCACCCTTTACCTCATCTTTCTGACCACCTGCAAGCGCTGGTGTTTCTTCAGACTTCTGTTTCTTCTGGTCCTTTGCAAGGCCAGTTGCAGAAATAGAACTATCACCCTTAGTTTTTTTCTCTGAACTATCACTCTTTGTTTTTTTCTCACCACCTGTTGGCATTGCTTCACTCCTTTGCTTCTTCTGGTCCTTTGTGAAGACCTTAACATCTTCATTCTTCCTCTTCTTCAAGTCCTTGATAGAACCTTTATTGTCAATTGGCTTACCCCTGTTAGCCATTGTTGTTTTCCTGAATTGTTGCTCTGTCATCATTTGACGCCCAGCTTGGCCAAAGGAATGGCTACGCTGGCGCATCATATGTTTCTCTTCCATGCCTACAT
This sequence comes from Panulirus ornatus, assembly GCF_036320965.1. NCBI lineage: Eukaryota > Metazoa > Arthropoda > Malacostraca > Decapoda > Palinuridae > Panulirus > Panulirus ornatus. The sequence continues at coordinate 18,191,898 of NC_092257.1, read as the reverse complement.
TTTGTCCTCTTCTACTATGGGAAATCTGCAGGAAAGAAATGTTTAGGTGTTTCTTTTAGGGGTACACTCTTAGAGTATTTTCCATACAAGAGATGTTCACACAAGGATCCAGTTTTTGTCACTGCTCATAGGCTACATATGTGTGGTACAGTATAAAAAAAAAAGAGTTAGGTTATGATAGAAGCAGTAGTGAGGAATGAGGCTGCAATGGGCATACTAGTAGCAAGGTTAGTACATGTGACCTAAAGTAAATGTGAAATGAGGTTATACTGTGTAGCTGTCAGTATCAATCACTGATTAATTAACATTAATCATATCAATTCTGGCAAACAATGGAAATAGAACAATAATATGTAAAGTGGAACTATATTCCAAATACAAAGCAAGTGCTATCAAGCAGCAGTCCCCATTATCATTAAAAAAAAAAGTCACTGGATTCATATTTTACCAAGCACATTATATATTTTTATTACCATCAATCTATACCTATCCTTACCTACAAACTATTCCCATATCCATTCATTTGAAATGAAACAAGAACACTATCATGAAGGCATCCTGCATTTAGTACAATTCTGAACACTTTTGTGTTCCCAATGTCTGAATATGCATCCTCCCAAAACTTGCATTGGTGAACTTTGGACACAGTATGCATCAGAGATTTTAAATCATTACTATAAATCCAAGTTATGGTCTATAACCACTTTTTATGGATCAAAATGAGCACCAACCTTTCCTAAGAATCATCTGAACAACTAATGCATGTAAATACATAAGCTCAAAAAATACTGTCACAACTTATAATCATGAATGTGTTTGTGGTTGTACTATCTCAAAAAATTAACTTGCAGTCATGGCGATATTCAACCATTTGGTAAATGTAATTATCATAGAGAAATTCCATGTGAACAAATTCACATAATCAGGAGATTTGCGTTACCAAACAGACCATCAAAAATCTATAATTACTGTAAACATTTACACACTAGTGGAAGTATGAATCTCAATAAAAACCTGCTGTAATGGTGAGGTTCACATATGATTTGCTATTTGGTGTAATTAGTAGTAAAGAGAAATCATTTGCAGACAAAATCATGCATAAAAGAAAAATTATAAAGAAAAATCCATCAGGTGGCTGAATGTAGATGCTTTGTTCACCTCAAGGGTACCAACAAGGTTGACCCCTTGGTACACATAGGTGCTTTTATTCATTTCACCAACTCTTCTCCCTTACATTACTCTTTTATCTACCTAGGGGCTTCTGCTACCCTTACTATCACTACTGTGCAACTGCACTCCTTTACAACTAATACTTCTTCATTCACACTTATGGTGCATTAAGATAGCTCATCTTTTTTCATGCAAAAACACCATTCCTATTTTATTCTCAGCATCCTTTCACATAGCTTTTTAGGGCTACTTACAATTCCTGCCATCCCCACTTTTGATACATACAACAAAAATGCATCACCAGTACACTAAACTCTGGAGGCTTCCATCCAATCCACAACGGGCTAACCTACATATCACAGCCATCAATCTCCATTGTTCAATCATCTGTCCTGCCCCATCTAAAAAAACTACACTGATCACCCACAGTGACATCACACTGACTAAACACAATTCCATAATCAAAATGCTCTCTTCTAAAACTTGCTCTCAAAACTCTGCTCTAAAACTCGCAAAATCACTCATCAGTATAATCAATTCTTTTCTGTTCACCTTAACACACACCTCTTTTAAATCCAATACTACCACATAAGCTTACCCCTTCTCTCTCAGAAAAATAAGCTATGAAATTTACACAAAATCATGAACAACATTTCTTACTAAATCTCTACAATATCATCAAAAGTATTGATGGCAAACTATTATATCCACCAAATTTTATCATCCATATGCCTATTTCTTAGTACCATACAGGTAGTCTAAAAGAATGGCATCCACTTAGACAGATCTCTTTTCATACTTTGTCACAAGCCCATCCAAGAAAATTTCATGGAAACGTACTTGAAAGTTGAAAACTTTTCCTCTCTCTGGCACAGTCTCATGATCATGAGGTATTTCCTGGGAATACTGGGGATATGATAATCATGTCAACTAGAAAGCAATCACTTGCTCATTTCAGGCCCTCCCTTGGGCAATCAAAGACTGCCACAACAATACATCATTTACCCACTGGCTCTCAGTCATTGAAAGCTCATCTATTCAAAGGTAGCAGGTGTCAACCTAAAAGGGGTTACAGTTGGAAAAAAAAAATGGTGAAGAAGCAAGGCATAGCAAAGAGCCCAGTAAAGAAAGATTGCAGGACAATTCCTCGGGGAAAAATGGGTTTTCTATTTTCAAAGTCTGCATTTCTCTCCATGATTTGTCCCATAAGCACAACACCTTACTCACATGAAGGCGAGCTGTTTAGAGAAAAACTTTGAGATAAGGAAACTAAACCTAAAGGCTGAATAAGTATCTTCAACAGTGATTTAGGGGTACACTAGAATCTGTCCTTCCAGGTGAGGGAATCCTCAGAGCCACACACGGTAGATCCACAACATGTAAACTAAGGTAATGTGTGATGAAGGTGCAAGATGAGTGCCAAATGCACACCTTTTTTTAAACGATAGATATATGAGGAAGACTAAGGTAGTGGACAAAGTCTTCATATCATATACTCTAGCATAAAGCCAGGCTGAGCCAATATAATGAGTTTCTTTGTCCAAGTAAACACATTCCTTGCTATATGGGGTTTCAAGACTCCAAGGTGCACATAATTATCTTCCCCTTGATAAACTCTGGATAAATCCAAAAGTCTTAAAATATTAAACTGGACATAAGGCATAAAGCTTTCTTGATCTCTTAAAGACTGATGAAAGGGCTATTTCTACATCAAGTTTCTTTCTCAGCCAAGAACCTAAGGTTTTGAGTTATCTTACCCCATAAGTGGTTGTCATTAAAAGAGGAGTCTTGAGTCTGGATGGCATGTAAATCATTAAGTTCCCTTCTAGAACCCATAGATAAAAGGAAAACTAGTTTCATAAGAAGACATGGTGAAGCTAAACTATCAGCAAAACCAGAAGGCTCCAGCTTGGGCTGGGTGGAAAAGCAACTGGTCTCTTCAGAGAGATTTGAGAAGTTTATCCCAAACAGGGCCCAGTAGATTAATTCCAAAATCCCAGAGACAGGGGTTTTTCAAGTGTAATCTTATGTGATATATAATATCAAAAACCCTATTCTTGATGTGAAAAATGATAAACAAGAGCTCCAAACATAATGTTTCAGCCATGTCAGAGACTTCTAATTCTTCAAGGATGACCTGAAAAGCTTTCTAAGCCTATTGGCATAGTCTTCAGTAAAAGGATAAATGCTATGTATAGCAGCAAAGATGGTACCAGAATTACAAGAGCTAAGTCGCAGAAAAGGGCTAGAGGCTTTAAACTTGCCAATCTTGGAAGTGATAAAGAGTGATGGGTTGACCTGATCACAATCTTTAAGTTTTTAAAATACAATGAAGACATGAAAAGTGAACACTTCTTCGAGACATGTAGGGATAAAGCATCTGAGGTCATAACATGAAATTATGAAAGAAACGTTAAAAATACTTTAAGAACATAAGTGGTGGATGAAAGACAACTACTTAGGTCAAAAGAGTGCAATTTGAACAACTGAAGTACTGATTCACTGCACAGCCATCACTTACCTTCCCAATACCCAGGCAGGCAGTACCAATAATATGCCTCCTGGAACAGTGGCTGCCTTCCAACTACTACCTAACACTACAGTTCATAAGTATATGACCTAAGTGACTAATACACATACTGTGTACAAGAGGTGGTGACATCTTGTATAAGCACAAGGGACACAGCAGCATATGATGCACACACACACACACACACACACACACTCACATGTACATACATATTTTTTTGTACAATTTCACCATTTCCCGCATTAGCAAGGCAGCGTTAAGAAGTAAGGACTGAGCCTTAGAAGGAAAATCCTCACTTGGCCCCCTTCTCCTTTCCTTCTTTTGGAAAAGTAAACACTAGAGGTGTGGATTTCCAGCCCCCAGCTCCTTCCCCTTTTAGTCACCTTTTATGACATGCAGGGAATACATGGGAAGTATTCTTTCTCCCCTATCCCCAGGGATATATCTATATGTCTATCTACTTTTCTTTCATTATTACCCCAGGTCCCCTGTCTGGAAAAGTGTCCTAGAATTACCCAGGACATGTTCTTCCTACCCCTGAAGCCCCTTCTTTCTTTCTGAGGTTCCCTGTAGCACTTGGGAAGCTGGCAATATCCATTGGTTAGGGATTATCACATAGAATTAATTATGTTGATAGGTGGTACTCACACTTTTTTAGGTCACTTAACTGAAAGTATTTCTTATTTTCAGCTTGCACCTTAACTTTTGCCACAGACTCTACACAACCAATTACTCTTTAAAAGTTCTCCATTCACCTCATAAGAGAAACATACAACATATCCACATTTCTTGTGATCCCTCTTGGCGGGCATGGCTGCCTCCTATGCATGCAGAGTTCGACAGGGTTCCGAAGGCATGAGAGTAAAGCAGATATGTATACTGTATGCACATACATGGACAATCTCTTACAACTTAAGCCAGATTGGACATAAGAGAACGTAACCTAGAGATCAAGTAAGCTTTCTATGGTCATGAGACAGTGGGTAATAATGTCATTTTTGTGGAAGTGTCTTATTGACTGAGAGAGGGCCAAAAACAAGTGAGCAGGCACAATCTTGTTGACAGGATTGCAATATATAAGGAAAGCCAGAGTTCCTACCAGGCAGACTAAAGGTTACAGGGTTCTAGCATAGTTATTCACAGAGAATACCTCTCAAGCTCATACAAAAAGATGCAGAGGAATGAAAAAATGGTTATAATCCCTCCCTGCATGTATACATGCAAACTTACAGCAAGTTCGTACATGAGATGAGAAAGCATGTGTGCAAACTCAATAAACCCCGTGCAGAGTACATTAAATGGGCTAAGACTTTGCACATAATGAGCAAATGGGCTCCTTTTAGGTATTCTACTAAGTCTGAGAAACTTCAGCTAAATCATCTTGTAAACATCTATTATCTTCACATCTTAATGGTTCAAATCTAAAATAGACATATCAAATGTAAATCTGTGGATTTTTTGCACTCATGCAAAGATATTTTTGAAAACATCTAGTGAGAGGTAACAATCCTTACTACTGCAAAAAGATTTATAGTCCCTGATCTGAAAAAGCCTGAAAAGATAATATGAGGAACCTTAAGGGCAGTCTGATACATAGTGGAAGTGTCAAACCTTAAAAGCCACCTAAACTCCCAACTCATGGAAATCTTTATAGTTCACTCTCACACAGAGCATTTGGCAAGTGTTTCACCTTAATCACAAAAGTCTTTCCCAAGAAATAAGTCTCAAGATAAACTAATCAAACAAAATTCATCAGCAACTGAACAGCAACAACATGAAAGGACCTATCCAATCTTCAAGGTTCCCCAGAAAAAAATAATAAACTGAGTATCATTCCAAATAAAGCAGCAATGGTTATCACAATATAACTTGAGTAATAAAGCATTTTTGAAATGATGAAAAACAATGATTTAGCAACTTTCACATGTTTCCTTCAAAACATGTAGTACAAAACAGCATAAAAGCAATGCAATCCACTAACGTACACAGAACTTATAAGGAATACTTCCCAGAGATTGATTAAGGTCCTTCACATGACCAATTTTTGCTATAATCAATGAAATATGCATAGCATCTTGGATTATAAAAAGTAAAGTAGCTTTTAACAGGTTATGAAGAGAACTTGATGTTACTTCAACATCTTGAAAGAAAAGGAAAATTTTTCACAAAGTAAGGGTGCTTACTCCCTCAAACAGCACCTAAGTATAGCTAAGATTACTAGCTTATGATTTTTCTCAAACACTGTTCTGTTTATTCTATCACAATTTCCAATACTTTTGAAATACAATTAAAATCAAAATGACTTCACTTACACAATATCATGTCTCAAGACACCATTAAACAAATAATTCACCTTCAAACAACAAACTATGGCAGCCTGCTCTCCAAAATCATTACTATGAGTAAATGTCTTAAGAGGAAAGCTGCTACAATGCACCACCAACAAGATACTAGGATACAATCTCCTCCTTCACCAGTAAAATCTAGCTATCAAAATGCTTTACAGCATAATAAAAGAACCTCATCTCAAATACAGGTAAACTTATGTTAACGACTTTGTATCCACTGATTCCTTACAATTTCAAGGACTTCTCTCTCATCAATTCCAAATCCAATTACCACAGATATTAATTAAATCTAGGTCTCTACTTACCCAGTCCATCTGCCTCATTTCGTTGGGAGGGGGTCCACTATTCCAGCCACCACGTCCCTCATCCATGGGAGGTCCCTGGTTTCACAAAAAAAGTTTTGAAGGATGAGAGACTTTTCTACCCTCTAGGGTAGTTCAATCATAACTAATGCCTGTGTGGGCCCATGCTGGCTATGGCTGAACCATCTTAATGGGAACAATAAAAATTGATGAATAATACATTTGAAAGAATAATAGCTAAGTTTTGGAAAGCCATCCAATAAAATGACACACACAGTATTAAGATCTCAGTTTAAGTAGGCTACAGAATAATCTGAGTGAATCAAAGAAAAAGCATACCACATCACTGAACCATTTGGAAAATGAAACAGAACCAAGACCTCAATTTAAGCAATGTTCAAGAAGTACATAAGAGTACTATACTATGACCTTGCATCACAAGAGTGGAGGGTGAGCAGTAGTCCCTCTTTATGATAAAAACAAGCTCTTATCCTTCAAATTTGCTTATAATCCTTACTAATCCTATTCACAGCTTTTACCTAATGGCTAATGAGACAGCAATATATATATATATATATATATATATATATATATATATATATATATATATATATATATATATATATATATATTCTTTTTTTTTTTTTTTTTGCCGGTCTCCCGCATTTGCGAGGTAGCGCAAGGAAACAGACGAAAGAAATGGCCCAACCCATTTATATATATATATATATATATATATATATATATATATATATATATACAGACAAGACAGATATATGAACAATAATTAAATATATAAATGAAACCTTTGGAAAAAAGGTCTTTGTTGAGCCTATGTGAGAATATAAGACACAAGTTAGACTCTTAATAAGTATATGTCAAGCTTCATAGAGTAAGACCAATGGAGGGTAAATGAGTCAGGAAAGGTTTGATGTAATAGCCAATGAAGTACAAGAAAATAGCTTTCCAAGTTTACTAAAGCTGCATATGTCAAAATCCATTTGTATGTATATCAAGGAAAAAAATCAAAAGATGGTTCAGAAACACATACCAAATAACCATACAAATGTGGGATGAGGTAATTAAAGGAATTGCTGATTATTCAAATCTTTATTAATGCAACATACATTCAAGACAATGGAAAACATAGTTCTTCAGAAATTCAAAGGAAGGTGAACATCCCATACATCATTACATATGGGCAAAGTTGCCCCATATGTACTAAATAAGATGCAGGAACTTACAAAATCAATGGACAGTAACAACAGTTTGTTTTAGAATTAGTGGAATCCCCACTTAGTTAACTAAAACAAGCCACAACTTCCTAAACCAATGGCAGGAAAGAAACAGTCCAACACCGGTTGTTTATGTAATCTTGGGAGGGGAACATCTTCCAACTAAACATCAGTTCTCTGTGGCAAACTTATAAAACTCCTGAAGAATAAATAAGAGACCCTTAATAATGAACTGAATAACATATGGACCTTAAATACCACCTAAAGTCATTTAAGGAAAAACATTAATATTTGTCCTAAAAACTAATATAAGAAGACACAAAACCTTCTTATGAATTCAGTCTTTGAAAACAACTTTTTGTTAAAAAAAAAAGTCACCTGAAATGCTAACCAAGTTTCTGAACAAGGCACTAATATCACTAATGCACTTTTCCCATGTTTGATAAATGAAGAAAGTGAAAATTCAATATGAACTTTACCCTTTCTACTTCCTGCAAAGCTTCCTTTTTTCTACAAAATGCTTAAGTTGTTCTATGAACCAATAAAAGAAGGGTCTAGAACTTTTAGAAGGAATAAGGTCAACACAACACAGATTAAATTAAAAAAGAATTAACAGTAATGCTGCTGATGACAGTTGTGTTACAAGGCCTTAGGCCAGCTAATAACATCTACCTCCAATCTCCTTGTACATGTACATATGTAAAGTTTGAATTCATTTCCCAGTTTTCGTAATGAGTCTAAAAAGTTTATTCAAGTTAATTCAAAGTGTTTGTGAGATAAAAAATCCAAATGCTTTACTGGCAGCACAAACAGAATTACAAAGAAAAGCCTTCAAATTTACTGAAAATGAAGCTTTTAACAATTTTGCAGCAACCTTACCAATTGGAAGATGAGCTAAACCAACAGATTTCAAAACAAACTAGTCATTCAAGAAACTTGTTATTGGTTACCTTCTAATGAACCAAATGAATACATAAAAAGTGCTTTTTTCCCAGACTGCAAATATCAAAAGCTAAAACTTTTTTCCTTTATACTGGTTACTCTGGCCATCCAACGTTCTTCCTGACTGAATTTTTCTTACAGAATAAATCTATTTCCATTGTCTAAAAACAAAGAAAACAGTGTTATGCCATTGCACTGTGAATTGTCAATAATTTTCATTCATGGGAATTGATGACAGTCTTACAATACATGATCAGCTTCTCTCTTGCTATCAAATGTCATCTGTGTATTTAGATATCATAAACATGAAAGTGATGGGAGTGCAAGAAGCTTTCACTGATGTATGGATGTGAAAGCAAAGTGTATATATGTCAGGATAAATCAAGAGAATACAAGCAGTAGAAAAGGATAATTTTTGAAATAAAGCTAGAATTAGGAAAGACATATTGAAAATATAGTTGAGAGTAAGCTGCATGATGCGAATATCTCATAAAATGATGGCTAGATGGAAGTCTTTTAGGATGGTATGGTCATGGAAAATGTATGGCAAATGATAGGGCAATCAAGAAAATATACAGCAGTACAGCAGAAGGTACATGGAAGAGCAGTTGACTGGAGAAGAGATGGCTACACATAGTATAGGAATTCATTTGGCCTAAGGATATTTGAAAGATGTTAGAGGAATAACTGAGAATCGTATACACTAAGAGCATTTTGAGTATGAAGGTTGAAGGAATGGAGATGCAGATTTCAACTGATGAATCAATTCAGTGTGTACAGTGAAAAAAATAAGAGAAAATTTTAAAAGGTGGAAGTCCAAGTTTCACTTTAATACATGGCATGGGTTGAGGATGTGTGTAAGTGACACCACATAGGTTGTATGTTCTTGTTCCATCCAATTAAACTGGGAATGTAATGATAATAGACAAATATGTAGAGAATGCTATAAATGACAAATATCATTCTTTAGGCAATTAAGAAAAGAAAAAGGAAGGCAGAGACTGATCTTATGTATGGTTATATGGAAATACATCAAGTGATTTATGCAGTGCAACAAAAGAAATGTGTAACAAACATAAATACACCACGTTTTATGTATTATAAGAGGGCAGGGTGTATCATAAGTATATGCCATAATATGTCTCAGCATATTCAACACTGAAAAACAAGCACTTACTGGGACAAAATAAAGACCCTGATGACAAGTATGCCCTGCCTGCTACAGTTGTATGAATAAATAATGCTGTTCAAAGTTGGAGTACTATTGGAGACCACTGGAAAAACCAGAAAACAGATGATAAGTAAAGCATAATCCCTCTATGAAAATGCTGTTAACAAAGTATGAGTATTCTCAAGTTTCCATAATTACAGGTTATACCTCTTTAATCCGGCAACCCTGGGACCTGGCGATTGCTGGACCACAGAAAATGTAGGAAAACAGAAACTGACCCCTTTAAAAACCATCGGGTGAACACACTTACCAATTACCATCAGCTTGGTTTTGTGTTCCTGTAGCATTGCTGAAGCCAGGAATTGTTACCCTATCATTGGAATTCTTACCTCCTCAATCCCTTAGGCAATGGTTTTCCATGGTATATGATGAGAATACAGAGCAGATTCATCAGCATTATACACTTATTTTGGGGCTATAAGAAATTACCAGGACTCTTAATTAGCTTGGCTGCAGTGTAAACAGATTTTGGCACCTTAACACTGCTAACAATGCCACCCTGGTGGCAGATCCACAAACAAATGGCAACAGATTCAAAACCTGCTGGACCCTGGGAGTTTCCAAACCACAGAGGGCCGGACTAGAGAGGTACAATCTGTAGTAGCTAAACAGATAAAATTCTTAAATAAGTGTGAATGATAACATGACATATACATTTACTATCATAATGCAGGTATTATCAATACATACAATCTTTTCTTTAGTAACAATCACTCTCAAACATGTGATGGTCAGTAACACATTCTCAAAGTCCACAGTAAATAGCGAAAGTCTTATTACCTGACCATACTGAGACCTGCAGAGACAGATAACTGGAAAGTCAGATACCTGAATGTTTCTAATAGTACTGAATAAAAGACATGAAGCTAAAAACTCACAATTATTTATGAAATACTGCACTGCATATATACTTACCCAAAGAGATGATGAGGATCCTGTTAAGGTCTTGCACCGCATGTGTAGGTTGAAAAGAGCATCCACTAAAGTTGCATTATCTACATCATACTCACAGCAAAGTCTAGCCAAATGCTCAACTACTTTACTGTTTTATGTTAATTTCCTGCTGAATACTCAATTCCACGTTCCTGCTTTGTACTGCTTTCCAATAAATTTGTAAACACGCTTACACTGTTTTTAGTTGACACTGCAAAGGGAATACTTATTTTTTTCTGATAAGTTCAAGACCAATGAAAGCTATCAAAATACATTGTGAGGCATCTTGGGGCAGGGGCACAGCACATCATTATTGGCCAGCTCATGAAATCCTAAATAAGTTTTACACAAGGGACAAAATGATGGATAACTAAACTTTTCATTGATAACCATTAGTTATCAGATCTAGATGAATTCAGATGGATAGTTGGATTAATTGGATATTTGAAAGTTGGATAACTCGTTTCTGTCCATGAAATGCCATTACCTTCTGACTTTTCTTTTTTCACTGTTCCCTTGTACTTGTACTTTTCAGTCTCTTTAAGTCTTCCTTAACTCCACTTTGATCTTTGTTTATACTTGCTGAAGCAACTAACCCTCAATCTTTTCACATATTCTAGTTTATTTGTGCAAACATATAACGCCTGCATTATCTATGTATTACCCTGACAAACATGCAGAATTCTTTTATACATGTTATGAGTATTTTTAAGTTTCTGACACTTTAAGGTGTAGAGATAACAAAAACAGTAACAATACTAAGTCTACCAGTGTACAATAGGTAACTTAAAAATATGGCTCCACCATCTAATACACGATTTCACAGGGTTTCACTGTTGAAGTGCTTTATGTCACCATCTGTGCTTTATATGTCCATGAACAGTGGTAAGAAAGCACTTATGTAAAATGGAGGCAACAAAAGAGACATACATTACATAATTTCTTAATTGATAGTTCAAACAGCATCGCCACAACATTCACCAGGGGGTAAAAAAGTATGAATATGTACATGTGTATGCATGCAATGTCTGCATATGTGTTTGTATGTGAATGTTGATATGTATATGTATGTGTGAAAGCGGGCATTTACGTATATATTATATTATATCATACTTAATCGCCGTCTCCCGCATCAGTGAGGTAGGAAACAGATGAGGAATGGCCCAACCCACTAACATGCACATGTATATACATAGACGCCCATACACGCATATACATACATATACATTTCAACGTATAAATACATACACATACACAGACACATATACACATATACATATTCATACTTGCTACCTTCATCCATTCCCATCGCCACCCTGTGTTTATGTATATTTTTTTTTTCTGCTTTGTCGCTGTCTCCCACGTTTGCGAGGTAGCGCAAGGAAACAGACGAAAGAAATGGCCCAACCCACCCCCATACACATGTATATACATATGTCCACACACGCAAATATACATACCTACACAGCTTTCCATGGTTTACCCCAGACGCTTCACATGTCCTGATTCAATCCACTGACAGCACGTCAACCCCGGTACACCACATCAATCCAATTCACTCTATTCCTTGCCCTCCTTTCACCCTCCTGCATGTTCAGGCCCCAATCACACAAAATCTTTTTCACTCCATTTTTCCACCTCCAATTTGGTCTCCCACTTCTCCTTGTTCCCTCCACCTCTGACACATATATCCTCTTGGTCAATCTTTCCTCACTCATTCTCTCCATGTGACCAAACCATTTCAAAACACCCTCTTCTGCTCTCTCAACCACGCTCTTTTTATTTCCACACATCTCTCTTACCCTTACGTTACTTACTCGATCAAACCACCTCACACCACACATTGTCCTCAAACATCTCATTTCCAGCACATCCATCCTCCTGCGCACAACTCTATCCATAGCCCACGCCTCGCAACCATACAACATTGTTGGAACCACTATTCCTTCAAACATACCCATTTTTGCTTTCCGAGATAATGTTCTCGACTTCCACACATTCTTCAAGGCTCCCAGGATTTTCACCCCCTCCCCCACCCTATGATCCACTTCCGCTTCCATGGTTCCATCCGCTGCCAGATCCACTCCCAGATATCTAAAACACTTTACTTCCTCCAGTTTTTCTCCATTCAAACTTACCTCCCAATTGACTTGACCCTCAACCCTACTGTACCTAATAACCTTGCTCTTATTCACATTTACTCTTAACTTTCTTCTTTCACACACTTTACCAAACTCAGTCACCAGCTTCTGCAGTTTATGTGTATATATATATATATATATATATATATATATATATATATATATATATATATATATATATATATATATATATATATATATCTTTCATACTATTCGCCATTTCCCACATTAGCGAGGTAGCGTTAAGAACAGTGGACTGGGCCTTTGAGGGAATATCCTCACCTGGCCCCCTTCTCTGTTCCTTATTTTGGAAAATTAAAAAAAAAAATGAGAGGGGAGGATTTCCAGCCCCCCGCTCCCTTCCCCTTTAGTCGCCTTCTACGACACGCAGGGAATACGTGGAAAGTATTCTTTCTCCCCTATCCCCAGGGATAATATATATATATATATATATATATATATATATATATATATATATTTATTTATTTATTTATTTTGCTTTGTCGCTGTCTCCCGCTTTTGCGAGGTAGCGCAAGGAAACAGACGAAAGAAATGGCCCAACCCACCCCCATACACATGTATATACATACACGTCCACACACGCAAATATACATACCTATACATCTCAATGTAGACATATATATACACACACAGACATATACATATATATATACATTTACATAATTCATACTGTCTGCCTTTATTTATTTATCATGAGTGAATGGGCCATTCTCCATCTGTTTCCTGATGCAGGAAACAGCAATTATATTCATTTATTTACTTTATTTGCTTTGTCGCTGTCTCCCGCGTTAGCGAAGATGCACAAGGAAACAGACGAAAGAATGGCCTAACCCACCCACATACACATGTATATACCTGCACGTCCACACACGCAAATATACATACCTATACATCTCAACGTATACATATATATACACACACAGACATATACATATATACACATGTACATAATACATACTGTCTGCCTTTATTCATTCCCATCGCCACCCCGCCACACATGAAATAACAACCCTCTCCCCCCTCATGTGCGCAAGGTAGTGCTAGGAAAAGACAACAAAAGGCTACATTCCTTCACACTCAGTCTCTAGCTGTCATGTAATAATTTATAATATATATAAATGCAAATAATATACACATGTATTTATTCATACTTACTTGCCTTCATCCATTCCTGCCTCACAGGAAACAAAATCGCCACCCCCTGCATCAATGAGACAGCGCCATGAAACAGACAAAAAAAGACCACATCCACTCAAACTCTAGCTGTCATGTGTAATGCAGCAAAACCACAGGCCCCTATCCACACCCAGGCCCCACAGACCCTTTCTATGATGTACCCCAGACACTTCACATCCCCTGGTTTGGTCCACTGACAGCGCATCGACCCTGGTATACCACATCATTAACTTCACTCTATTCCTTGCACGCCACTCACCCTCCTGTATGTTCAAGGCCCCGATCACTCAAAATCTTTTTCACTTCATCCCTCCACCTCCAATTTGGTTTCCCACTTCTCCTTGTTCCCTCCACCTCTGACACATTTATTTATCTATTCATTCATTTATTCATCTATTTATTCATTTGGAAAAACATAATTTAATGGATTGACTTATCAAATGTTTGGGTGGCATGGATGCACTGGAGGGTGCTACAGGCAACAATGGGTGCTACAGATGCAGTGAGTCCCTCGAAAAGGTGCAATTCCACCTTAGTGGTCACTGAAGGATTGCTGAGGCTTTCAAGCAGCTTCAGTGAGTCATCCTTTGTTTGAGTAGCCATCTATGGCCAGTCAATTGAGCCTATAGTATGCGTAAAATTCAACTCATGGCAGGAATCCACACCACCTAAATTTAAGAGTAATAGTAATAGAAGAAGAAAAATATATAAGGAACTCCAATAACAAACAAATGATTGGAATAATAAGATGAAGCCGTTCCTGTACATAAAAACACATTTCACAGAAATAAACCAACACACTCAGTTTCCTTTGAACACATATCACCATCATTCATATGCACTGGCCAGAAGCCATACAAAAAATCTCTTTATTGCATTTAACTTCCAATTGAATGGAATGAAGATGAAAGTAATAAGCAGCAAAATATTAATCCTTCTGATAGTATACTAGATGATGCACTTGGAAATGAAAAATACTGCTGGGCCACTATGGGAGCCAATTAACCAAAACAAAATGTAGTTTCCAAAGAGGCAATCAAAAAATTTAGTACAAGGGTTAGTGGAAAACAAAAAGATGAAGAACTAATCTAAACATTTTAGACAGAAAACAGATCTATTAAGAGAATGAATTTTAAATCTTACTAGAAAAATTTTCAAAATTTCAACATAGATGCTAATTGATGCTTAAAAAGAATATGGGGTCAAGCTTATTTATCATTTAATGTCTAATTTCCCCTCACAGCATAGCAAGGTCTTCTATTGGGCTCCCAGAGTGCTCAGGAAGCCAATCACATTCAACAGGGTGGATTGAAGGTCATAAAGAGAAGTGATGTTGTGTGTCTATGGGGAGGAAACAGGACAAGTGAGCATTAAGTATTCAATGTCTTCAATGAAATGCTGGGTGGTGTCCTGAATGAACAGAGGAAAGAGTAACACGTATATGTCTACTGAGTGTAGTTTCTGACGGGTGTATGCCTGGCTGGACAGTTGAAAGGACAGTTGTTTAGTGTTTGTCAGGGCATTTTGGTGTGTACATATTTTGTCATTTCTGTATTTGTTTGGGATGGAGAATTTGCAAGTTAAGGTTCTGAAGTGTGCAAAAAGGATCAGATTTTACTTCTACTTTGGGGATGCTGGTTAGTTATGGAGTGGTTTGGAAGAAAAAGATCAAGTGCTGTTGCATGAATATGAGTGCTCAGCATGTTGAAGGTGGGATTCCACAGCAAGAACCTTGGTTTCACTGTGTAGATTTTGAGTGTTTGTGGTGGCTAGGCTGTCAGTGATTGTTCTAAGTGTTCTGCTTTTTGTGGTCTCCAGCTTTGTTACATTTGATTTTGATAGGGTTTTTTGACCAGATAGGTGAGGTATAGTTTTGGGCGAAGCAAAACTTGTAAGGGATATCGAGGAATTCTTTTTCTTCCCCAAATTTGGTACAAGTAAGTTTTTTGAGGATGTTTAGTTTGACTGTTGCTTTTGCAATAACGTTTGTGATGTAGGGAGTGACTGTCATGTATGTCACATATAATGCCCAGAATAGTTGGAGTGTTGTTGAGCAGAAGCAAACACCTAACACCTATTCAAGGTGACAGGAAGGTGCAGGTTAGATTCATGTTCATCTGGGAGTTGCAAACACTCTGTTTCACTTAAACAAGGGCACCAAATGTGACATGTAGCATGCTTCTTCCTGCATGTATGGTACTGTGATGTAAGTGAGATTGTCTGCGCATGAGAAGGCCTTCACACTGTTGTCTGCAAAAAGATAAGAGAAGGTCAAGCACGAAGAGACTGAAGAGTTGGAGACAGAACAGCTCCTAAGAGAACTCAATTGTTGAGCTTTAGGATCTTTCAGGTGAAGCCTATATAAATTGCTTTGGCTTGGGATCCTACTATGAAGTTGCCTAACCACTTTTAGTCACTGTTCTTGAGGATGGTGTCAAGTATCTTTTATGTGAGGATACATCTGGGACAGTGTCAGATGTTTTGCAAATGTCTACATTCAGCCACTAATACCATGGAGAAGGGGAGCTGAATTTGATTTATGACACCAGGATGTGTTGTGTGAGGTCTGTTTGTACTGAGGTCTTGGAGCGATTTGGACTAAAACTATGTTGTGTAGATGAGAGTGGGATATTTTGTTTAATTCTATTATGGATAAATTTTTCAGAGCCTGGATACTGAAGATAGGAGTATATAGGGCACTATGAGGAGGAAAATTTGGGTAGCTTGGATGGTTTCAAATTGGATACTACACTGGCAAATTCCAGGTGTCTAGAGCTTTAATGCATAACATGGAGTGATATCAATAAGTGCTTGAATTGCAAAGGGGCCCAAGCATTTTACTGTGTGAAGGATGGGTCAGCAGTTGTGTAACAATGGATTTTACGTAGGTTTTTCATGGCTTTTCTGTTCAAGGACACAGTAAGTCTGAGGCTGATTTTTGAGTAGTGTTTTAAAAGCATCTTTGTATGGTGTTTGGGGAAAATGATGTAGTTGGTTTGGATTTGAAAAGCATCTATTTTGTTCCCTACAGTTGGTTGCTGTAGGATTTGTGGTTGATGGTGCTAAGGTAAGATTTTCAGGGTGTAAGGGAGGGTGTTGTTTAGAGATTGGATCACTTCTAAGGCCTCTCTTGATAGTGAATGGTTCTGTACCAGCAAGATTATTTTATGTAGTCTGCAACTTGTGGGGAAAGTCTGAATTATACTGCTTTCTAAGTCCTTGCTGTATGTGCTTCTTGCTGGCTTAGTAGGAGATGGAAATGCAAAATTATATGATATTGGGTTTAAAAATTATCTCCAGTAAAGATATGAAGCCTGGATTTATGTACTGTGTGAAAGATGACCAATCTTCTTTCCAGTAATTCAAATAATTCTTTAGGTGTCTGAATGGGTTGGGTGAGCCAGACAGTCTTACCAGAATATGTAAATGGTCACAGGATGGTTTATGAAGAATGCTCCAAGTCATCCTTGTGAGCATTGCTGGTCTTCTCAAGGTAATGTCTGGTAAGACTGGCTGCTATATGTTCCAAAGCTGAGGAGTGTATCCAAGAGGGCAAGTGGTTTGGAAGGTATGTAGGTATTGATAACGTTGTAAATGCTGTGTAGGTCTATTCTTATGGGTTGTACCACAAGGTGATGTCACTTCTGAAATCTGTTTCAAAAATGAAGTGGAGTCAGCAAATTGGATGATGTTGTGAACAAGAGTTATGAGTTCTTGTCTGCTTTGTCTTAGGGTAGTGTAACTGTACAGAGGTAGAAGGGTGAATCTGGGTAAAAGCAATGTTTCTTGGATGATGCATGTGCATGTTGAGTTCTTGGAGCAGGATGAGTATACTCCTGTGTTTGTTTTTGGTGCCAATGTCAATAACTTGTATGATGTTTAATTTGAGGTTGAGGTTCTGTGGAGAGGTGTGGTTTGTTTGTGAGAAGGGGGTTGTGTATATTGGGCTGTCGTTAGTTGGGCAACTGTGCTGAGCATAAGAGTATGAAAGGGTGCTTTCAGTGTTTCTGCCCATAATGGTTGCTACAAGTTCAGAGCTCTGAGCAGCCATTTGACCCTTTCATTGCACCTGGCCAGGTATCTGGTAGGACACAGCAAGGTGCACTGAGCCAGATTTTTGGCTCGAGACCTTTATGCCTCATTCAAATACCCAGCTGATGCATGACTCCACATCTTATCCAGTGATGTTACTGATAACCTAATAATGAAGCTGGAAAAATAATATGAATCAGTAATCCATAAGTCATCAAAGAAAATCTAACTAAATCACTATAATAGGAATCTGGATTTACCCACTAACTATAATGTTATTTTCACATTAAGGGGAAATTTTTCACATTGTTCAGATTCTTTATGAAAATAATGTTATCTTTTATCTATTCACATAAACAATGTTGTGTATATAAGGAAATACATAAATAATGCATTAGGATGTAAAAAATACATAAAATATGCAAAAAAAAAGGGTAATGATTCATATGCAGTGTGAAATATTGCCTAGTAAAATGCAATGCAGTACATAATGTGATATGTGTACTTAAGAACAAAATCACACTTACAATAATCCCACAAGTACCATAAACTTGAAGAAATAAAAAGATCTGTACCAGCACTCAAGGTACCCAATACACCCTACAACATCCTCCTACATCAATATAGAGAGGAAAGCATACTATCTTATAGAGTATTTTCTTCAATATATGATACATATTGTTTCGAAAAATATTCTTTTGTATGTTCTTTCATCTTTTCTTTGTGTGTGTGTGTGTGTGTGTGTGTGTGTGTGTGTGTGTGTGTGTGTGTGTGTGGTAACAAAATGTTCATAATATTTGTGCATTTATTTAAAGGGTTAAGGACAGGGATGACATGCAGTGCGAGTGGTACCACTGAAGCCATGTGGACCATGTAATGGAGTAACACTTTTTGATGAAGATTTAGCACTGTTAGCAGTTGTACTTTGGTGGTCCAGAGCTTGGATTAACATCACCAGCTTGTATCAGTTGTTGGAAGATGAGAGGGGCATCATCCCGCAGAGGTGAAAAATGTCTGGGTATACCTACAGTCTGATAAAGCAGACAGAGTAAGCTTGATACTGCACTCAACACAGTAGCTGGGTAAAATAAATTCCTCTAGAGCAGGAATATGATCCAAAAGTCACTCATCACATATTGGTTGAAGACAAAATAATTTTTCGCTGAGGTGCACCAGAAGGGTCTCCAGAATTGCATCATGTCCTTGGTGCCACCTCTTGAAGGCAGAACTCTGTAGCAAAGATGTATCATCATCTATGGAGGAAAGGCGAGCAATTCTGTTAAGGAACTTCTAACTTGAAGAAAGTTCATCACGTCTGTGGAGCTGATTGTGGCACTGCGTTAAAAACTGTAGTAAACCCATTCGAAGGGTCCTGGGATATATATATATACAATAATAAAAATAAGATACAAGTGGGAAGAGATTGCAAAAATTAGTGCACCTGGAAAAGAGGATTGTGAGAAGCGATAACAGGAGACTGAGTGAAGACTGACAAAAGGTGAGAGCTAATGAAGCTAAGGTAGTGCATGAGGAATGAAAGGTGTCTAGGGAAGTGTAAGGCATGTGGAAGGTGAGAGGTGGACAGCTGATAAAGAGCAGAGAGTAGTGGGATGAGTAGGTTCCTAGTAAACAAGAAAAGGGAGGTGTATAGGTATTATTTACAGGGAAGTAGTGTGTGTGTGTGTGTGTGTGTGTGTGTGTGTGTGTGTGTGTGTGTGTGTGTGTGTGTGTGTGTGTGTGTGTGGGGGGGGGGGGGGGTCCAAAGAGGGAATGAAAGGGGCTTAAACCATGAGAGATGGGGTTAGCAAGTATAAGCAAACTTTAGGGAGGATAAGAAAATGCTCTGGAAGGAGACATAGTATGAACTGAGTGAGTATATTAGTGAGAGGTGATTTAAATGCAAAGGTAAGTAATGTAGCAGTCGAGGGTATAATTGGTGCAGATGGGGTATTCAGTGTTATGAATGGAAATGAAGAGCTTGTGGAGTTGTGTACTGAAAAAAAAAATGGCGATTGGGAATATCGGGTTTAAAAAGACAGATATACACAAGTATATGTATGAGAGTAGGAGAGATGGTCAACTGGCATTATTAGATTACGTGCTAATTGACAGGCGTGTAAAAGAGAGACTTTTGGATGTAAATGTATCGAGAGAGGCAGCTGGTAAGATGTCTGATCACTATCTTGAAAGCAAGGGTGAAAATTTGTAGGGGTTTTCAAAAAAGAGTAGAAAATGTCAGGGACAAGAGAGTGGTGTGAGTAAGTGAGTTTGGAACGGAAAAATGTGTGAAGAAATACCAGGAGAGATTGAGTGTAGAATGGCAAAAGGTGAGATCAAATCAAGTGAAGGGAGTGGGTGAGAAATAGGAGGTATTCAGGGAAGCAAAGATGGCATGTGCAAGAGATGCATTTGGCATGTGAAAGGTGGAAGATGGGCAGTTCAGAAAGGGTAGTGAGTAGTGGGATGAAGAAGTAAAGTTGCTTGTGAAAGAGAACAGAAGCATTAGAGAAGTACTTACAAGGAAGGAGTGCAAATGACTAGGAGTTGCTTGAGAAAAAGTGGAAGGAGGTTAAGAAGAAGGTGCAGGAGTTAGGGTGAGAGACTATCATAAAACTTTAGGGAGAATAAAAAAATGTTTCAGAAGGAGGCAAATACTGTACGAAAGAGAAGAGAACAAATGAGGACATTGGAAAAGGGAACAAAACAGGAAGTGATAACAGGTAGTGATGGAGTGATTATCTTGAAGGATTATAGAATGTGTTTGATGAGTGGCATATACAGGGTGTTTTGATCAGGGTAGTATGGGAAGTGAAAGAGTCAGGGAGAGTGGTTTGGTTAAGAGAGAAGTGGTGGTGAAAGCCTTGCGAAAGATGAAATCTGGTAAGGTGGCAGGATTACATGGTATTGCATTTGAATTTATTAAGAGGGGTGACTGTGTTGTTGACTGGATGGTAAGGATATTCAATGTATGCATGGATAATGGTGAAGTGCCTGAGGACTGGAGGAATGCATGTATAGTGCCTTTTGTATAAAGGAAAAGGGGATAAAGGTAAGTGTTCAAACTACAGAGGCATAACTTTGTTGAATACATCTAGAAAATGATATGCAATGGTACTGACTGAGAGGGTGAAGGTGTGTACAAAGCATCAGATTGGAGAGAAACAGAAGTAGAAGAGGATGTGTGAATCAGGTATTTGCTCTGAAGAATTTGTGAGAAATTCTTAAATAAACAGATGGATTTGTATGCAGCATTCATGGATCTGGAGAAGGCATATGATAGGGCTGATAGTGATGCTTTGTGCAAGGTCTTAAGAATATATGGTGTGGGAGGTAAGCTGCTAGAAGCAGTGAGAAGTTTTTACCAAGGGTGTAAAGCATATGTACGAATAGGAAAAGATGAGTGTAAATGGTTCCCAATGAAGGCTGGTCTGTGGGTAAGAGTTCATGATGTCACCATGATTGTTTTAATTTGTTTATGGATGGGGTGGTGTGGGAGGTAAATGCAAGTCTTGGAGAGAGGGGTTAGCATCCAGTCTGCTGGGGATGAAAGGGCCTAGGAAATGAGTCAGTTGCTCTTTGTTGATGATACAGCACTGGTGGCTGATTCGAGAGGGAAACAGCAGAAGTTGGTGATTGAGTTTGGAAGAAATGGTGAAAGGAGAAATTTGAGAGTAAATGAGAATATAAGCAAGGTTATTAGGGTCAACAGGGTTGAAGGACAAGACAAGTGGAATGTAAGTCTGAGAAGAAAATTTGGAGGAAATTTATTGGTTTAGATTTCTGGGAGTGGACTTGGCAGTAAATGGATCCATGGAAGCAGAGGTGAGTAATACGGTGGGGAGGCACCAAAGATTCTGGGAGCAATGAAGAATAAGTGGAAAGAGAGATAATTATCTGGGAGGGGAAAAATCAGTATGTGACATCTTTGGGGCCTGGATGTGTAAAGGGAGCTGTGGTTTTGGTGCATTTCACTCCAATAAAATCTCTCCTCCCAAAGAACATATAAACATGCTCATAAGACAACACTTAAAAATAAACCACAAACCAACCTCACCCCTAAACATCCTGCTTTTGGTGAGCCACTGTTCTAATCTTACAATGCAGTATTCATTGTTTGTTGTTGCTACTGTGGTGATAGGGTGTTGTGATGTGACTGTGAGGTCATCTGCACATGAAAGGACCTTCATGTCATGGTTTGCTGGAAGGTGCTAGAGGTCAGGTAGGAAAAGATTGAAGAGAGTTGGAGAAAGAAGTGCTCCTTGGTGAACTCCACTTCAGATGTTAAGTGCTTTAGAAGTGAGGCCATTGTGAGTGACAGCCACAGAGGCAGGCCATGAATTTAGCCAACCACTTTTTGTCACTTGTGGAGGGTGGTGTCATGTACCTTTAGTTGGAGGAAATGTTGGGTGACTGAATCATATGCCATTCTTTTTATGTCTATTGCCAATAGTTTTGAGTGGGAAGAGGAATGAGGTTAGGTGAAGCTATTCTGGATATGTTGTGAGAGATCAGTGTGCAGTGTGGCAATGGAGTGGTTGGGTCTGAAGCCAAGCTGAGCGGGAGAGAGTGGAATGTTTTGTTTGATTCTGTTGTGGATCAGTTTTTCACAGAGTTCGGATACTAACGACAGAAAGGTTAATTGGTGGTAGGAGAAGGGGCAGTTGTGAGCTTTGGAGAGTTTTACGTAGAATAATGTTGGCAAGTTTTCAGATGTTAGGAATTTTGTTGTGTGGCCAGAGGTCATTAAGGATTATGTTGTGTAGCCAGTAGTTGTTATGTCAAAACTTGGACTGCAACTGGGGAAACATGATTTATGTGCAAGCTTGATATGTTGCCAGGACCTGTTACAAGAGAGTTCCTTAAGGTTGTAATAGCATTATTCACATCAGTGTAAGTGGAGCATGGGTGGGCAGATGTTTCAGGATGGATTTTGTGTAAGCTTTTCATGACTTTTCTGTTTATACGAGAGGATGGTTTATGGCTGATTTTTGAGTAGTGTCTCATAAGTACATTTGTATGTTCTTTGGGAGAAAGGATGTGAACAGAATGGGTCAGAAGTACAACATAGGTAGGGCTAGATTGGTGCAGCTAGGGGAACCACGGAATGGTCTGTGGGGCCTGTAGGCAGCTCTGGTTATGGCACATTATACATGACAGCTACAGAGTGGATGTGAGTGAATGGGGCTATGTCTTCATCTGTTGCTGTCACTACCACACTAGCACAAGATATGGTGAACATGAAAATTAAAATGTAACTAAGTAATCTAAAACACTGACCAAAGTACACATACAGTACACCATTCACTTAATGAACTAAACAATAAAAATAATAGAGATAAAGAAAAGAATACTGATTCTTGGGATGGCAAAAGCGAAAATGGTAGCTGAAAATCACATTATTGTGTGATCATGAAGAATTCTAAGCTGCTGATCAGCCAAAAGTGAGGGAGCCAATGACATTTTTGAGGCAGTCTCTAATCGGCTGAGGCAAGCTGCTACCACCACCATGGTTGAGTGGTTAGTGAAGGGTGGGAAAGGCCCAACATTGTGTGAATGGGAATACTGAGGGCTGATAGGTTCAACCCTATTTCTGCAACAGATATGCTAAAGAATCACTCATACTCTTGGGACAGACCAGAGAGAAGACAATGACTCAGCAACCACATGGGTAACGACATACTTAAGACCAAAACTAGAATATGCTTCTCAAGTCTGGTCACTTCATCTACAGAGGAACAGAAATAATACAAAAGGTCCAGAGAAGATCAACAAAGATGATATGAGAATTAAGAGATGTGAGTTACTGGGAAAGGCAAGGGGCCTTAAATTTGTGGACCTTGGAAAAGAGAATCTTCAATTTTTTAACATACTGGAGACAAAAATGACAGTTTTTGAGAGGTGTAGGGACTACACAATATAAGGAAATAACATGAAATTATGCAAGTTATTTGTTATGGGAGAAGTGAAAAAGTACTTATATAGTATAGCTTATATAAGCGGTGGATGTATGAAATAAAATTACTTAAAATAGTTAATGCAGCCAGCATACAGAAATGTAAAAAGTATGATACAGAATGTTGACGAAATGGAGCCCCATGAGTTTGAAACTCCCTCCCAGTGCACTACAAATACTTCATGACAAGAAGGTAATTACAGGAGCAGTCAAATACAATTAAAAAAAAAAAAAACACTTTGAACATTCTAGAACCCTTTAGCTTTATCTTTTTACTCAAAAAATAAGAAATTTGGGAACTTAATTATAAAGATTCTTAGAAATTTTGAAATTTCATTAGAATGAGGGAGTTCTTGAATTTTAAAAATCCTGATTTTTGTGCTCACATTGTATTTACCCCATACCTGGTAACCTTTGTGGATATGCAAATATTGGTGCACTGAAATAATCAACAGCAAAGACCCATGAAAATCCTTGAAAAAAGATTGTTTCATGGAGCCTCCACTTGCCTCAATTCATGGCGTCCTTTTCACCTTATCATTACATAAATACGTTATGCTAAAAAACACTTGCTGTTCATGCAGCAGTGAGCTCTCATGAGTCAGTTCTATTGCTAGCCAGGTAAGGATGGCTCAGGATTTGCTGATGCATCTGTAGGTGAACTTCACAGCATGGTTAGAATAAGCTTAGTATTTCAACAGATGCAGTGAGATCACCACAACTGGAATATGTGGAAGGTTTTGCCTGTGATGCAGCATCCAAAAAAAGTCCAAGACAAATGCCTTAAGCATCAGTATATGTACTGCATGCAGTCAGGTTCCAATAACGGTACTAAAATTAGTGAGCAATTCTCCTAAAGGAGGGGTTCCCAACCTGTTGCTTGCAAGTACTGCTGTGCTCTTGGACAGTCAGATTGTGCTCTTTTTAGATAATTTTTGAAAAAGAGAAGCAGTTGTTATTAAACCATTTCATAGATTTTCCTTTTGTTTTACAAGTATCTATCAAAATGAACTTAATACATTAGTTCTGTTTACTTTTCAAATGCAATGATATCTACTTATAACAACTTTACTTTTTTGTTTGTTTGTGGTCGTAAAATGTGCAAGCATAGTGTTCACTTAATATCCTAAAAAATAATTTAGCACTTGTCACTTTGAAAATGCTGGGAACTCCAGATCTAATGTCTCATCTGTTGACAACACACTCAATCATACTAGAAAACAAATAAATTCACTTTCCTCCTGACTCTTAAGTAGGACACTTCACTTAACTAATCATCAGTGTATCATCCACATTACACAGTGATAATATCAATAATTCAAGAGAACCCATGTTAACAATTTGGACAGAAAGAGAAAAGAGGGATGGACAAAAAAATGAATGAAGATCAAATATCTTAATTCACTTACTGTAGGCAGCATTACACCCATATTATTCAAAGGAATATTTGATTCAGGGTTTCCCATTTGATTGAAGTGACTAATGGAGGTTCCTCCTCCACCCTCTCCTACGAGACTTCCACCACGTCCTCCAGTAGGGGATACAAAACTTCCACGACCTCTAGTCCCAGCACCTACCAATGGAACTACACTAACATTCCATGGGGTTACCATTTGGTTGCTGGAGCTCAGGCCACCATGCCTATAAATCAATATCAACATTCACTGTTATTAGAATGTGCCCATGATACAATCTTAGCAATAAGGGTTAATGTAAATCTTTTAACACTTAAAAACACTCCGTGCCAAGAGTTTAACTACTCTTGACATACTACTTTAATGAAATACAGAATATAAAGTTAATATTAAATATCTTCATGTCCAGGAACTGAAATCCTCTATGGAGGAGATTTCAATGTACACAAAAAGGATTGGTTAGGCTCTACCTGGGATGATCCCAGAGGAGCCAAAGACTTTTCTCCTTCCTTCCTTAATAATGTGGAACAGATAATCAAATATCTAGTACGAGTTCTCAATTGTCATGACCACATTTCCAACAAAACCAATCTCTTTTTTACTTCTGAACTTTCCCCACTACAGTTGCCATCTCTGCCCCCTTTAAGTACTCTGATCACAATCTTATTTCTATCTCTTCTACCTCAGCATGCCCACCCACAAAATGCCAATTCATCAACTTTGGGAGATCTCAGCAGTCATCCCTGTGTAGCTTCCCATGTAGTTTCTTTAAAACTTTCCCTGAGATGTCTCATGTGTGTGGAATACACAGCAGATGTTATCTTGGCTGGGACAGAGTTATACATCCAATTTTCCACCACAACGTCCTCCGCCTATGTCATGGTTTGACTGCTCCTCCTATGAAGCCTATCAAATCTGGGACACAGTGTTCTAGGCCATGAAACTCTTCCCTCCCCCCTGAAACTGACTGCTCTCATTAGTGCTCAGAATCACTGCAAAACTGTTTTTTGTAGAGGTAAGCTTACCTTTAAAAAGGAAAGGATGCTAATCGGACAATTACCTCTGCTGAAAAATCATTCTGGTTCTAAACCAAAAACACCTCCATTAACCTCTGCATTTAAACATTTCCTTCTCTCTTCTGACATAAATTTATAGCTAACTCTCCAACTGATAAAGCAACTCTTTTTGGTTCTTTATTTTCTTCTCATTCAACTTTGGATCATTCTGCTTCTAATCCTCTGCCTCCAATTCCTCCCAATGAACCTGTGCCATCTCTTATATTCTTCTATCACAACCTTTTTCAAGTGCTCTCCCAGCTCCAGGTGGACATGGCATATGGCCCAAGTGGCACTCCTCCTCAAGTCCCAACAGAGTTTGCTCCTGGGATAGTTCCAATCCTTGCTTGGCTATTTTGCCTTTGTCCAAGAATTCACTTTTCCTTCCACTTAGAAGCAAGCTCTAATCACGTTATCACCCAATTGCTCTCACTTCTACTATTTCTAATGTTTTCAAAACTCTTCTTTCCTCTCACTTCCTTAAACACTTAAAATCCTTTCCCCTTCTTTCTCATTATCAGTACAGATTTTGCTCTGCCAAATCCAAAGGGGCTCTTCACTCTGCTCCTCCTCTATCAGAAATTTTGAAAAAAAAAAATTTGTAGCCATTAACACTTCTAGATATTTTTCTGCTTATCTCTGTTCCATGTACAGCTTCCTCTCTGGCCATTCCACTGTAGCAGTTAATGATGAAGCAATTTCCCCCTCCTATCCCAGCAGCGTTCTTCAGAGCTTTGTCCTTTCCTCTCTCATCACTTCTAACCATATTCGCTCTTCCATTGAATATCCCAATTTGCATACTTCAAATAATTTTCCCTCCCTACCTCCTTCTAATCTGCCCACCTCCCATGCTTCTCATGCCACAAGCATCTTTTGCATATGCCATCACTGCTTCCCTAAACACATCCCATTCCTCCCCCATTCCCCTTTCATCATTTGCTCTCACCTTTTTCCATTCTGCACTCAGTCTCTCCTGGTACTTCTTCACATAAGTCTCCTTCCCAAGCTCACTTACTCTCACCACTTTCTTCATCCCAACATTCTCTCTTTTTTCTGAAAACCTCTACATATCTTCACCTTCGCCTCCACAAGATAATAATCAGCACATTAACATACAAAAGTATCTCTTTTATGCGCCTATCAATTAACATGTAATCCAATAACGCTCTCTGGCCATCTCTCCTACTTACATACGTATACTTATGTATATCTCTCTTTTTAAACCAGGTATTCCCAATCACCAGTCCTTTTTCAGCACATAAATCTACAAGCTCTTCACCATTTCCAACACTGAACACCCCATGTACACCAATTATTCCCTTAACTGCAACATTACTCACCTTTGCATTCAAATCACCCATCACTATAACCCAGTCTCATGCATCAAAACTACTAACACACTCACTCAGCTGCTCCCAAAACACTTGCCTCTCATGATCTTTCTTCTCATGCACAGGTGCATAGGCACCTATAATCATCCATCTCTCTCCATCCACTTTTAGTTTTACCCATATCAATCTAGAGTTTACTTTCTTACACTCTATAACATACTCCCACCACTCCTGCTTCAGGAGTAGTGCTACTCCTTCCCTTGCTGTTGTCCATCTCACCAACCCCTAACTTTACTCTTAAAACATTTCCAAACCACTCTTCCCCTTTACCCTTGAGATTCGTTTCACTCAGACCCAAAACATCCAGGTTCCTTTCCTCAAAGATACTACCTATCTCTCCTTTTTTCTCATCTTGGTTACATCCATACACATTCAGACATCCCAATCTGAGCCTTCGAGGAGGATGAGCACTCCCCATATAAGACAAGGGAACAAATGGGAACTTCAGTGAAGGGGCTAATGGAGAGGTGATAACAAGTAGTGGTGATGTGAGAAGGAGATGGAGTGAATATTTTGAAGGTTTGTCGAATGTGTTTGATGAGAGAGTGGCAGATATAGGGTGTTTTCGTCGAGGTGGTGTGCAAAGTGAGAGGGTTAGGGAAAATGATTTGGTAAACAGAGAAGAGGTAGTAAAAGCTTTGCGGAAGATGAAAGCCGGCAAGGCAGTGGGTTTGGATGGTATTGCAGTGGAATTTATTAAAAAAGGGGGTGACTGTATTGTTGACTGATTGGTAAGGTTATTTAATGTATGTATGACTCATGGTGAGGTGCCTGAGGATTGGCGGAATGCTTGCATAGTGCCACTGTACAAAGGCAAAGGGGATAAAGATGAGTGCTCAAATTACAGAGGTATAAGTCTGTTGAGTATTCCTGGGAAATTATATGGGAGGGCATTGATTCAGAGGATAAAGGCATGTACAGAACATCAGACTGGGGAAGAGCAGTGTGGTTTCAGAAGTGACAGAGGATGTGTGGATCAGGTGTTTGCTTTGAAGAATGTATGTGAGAAATACTTAGAAAAGCAAATGGATTTGCATGTAGCATTTATGGATCTGGAGAAGGCATATGATAAGAGTTGATAGAGATGCTCTGTGGAAGGTATTAAGAATATATGGTGTGGGAGGCAAGTCGTTAGAAGCAGTGAAAAGTTTTCATCAAGGATGTAAGGAATGTGTACGAGTAAGAAGAGAGGAAAGTGATTGGTTCTCAGTGAATGTTGGTTTGCAGCAGGGGTGCGTGATGTCTCCATGGTTGTTTAATTTGCTTATGGATGGGGTTGTTAGGGAGATGGATGCAAGAGTTTTGGAAAGAGGGGCAAGTATGCAGTCTGTTATGGATGAGAGAGCTTGGGAAGTGAGTCAGTTGTTGTTCACTGATGACACAGCGCTGGTGGCTGATTCGGGTGAGAAACTGCAGAAAGATGAAAGCTGAAAGTAAATGTAAATAAGAGCAAGGTTATTAGGTACAGTAGGGTTGAGGGACAAGTCAACTGGGAGGTAAGTTTAAATGGAGAAAAACTGGAGGGAGTGAAGTGTTTTAGATATCTGGGAGTGGATTTGGCAGCGGATGGAACCATGGAAGCGGAAGTGAATCACAGGGTGGGGGAGGGGGCGAAAGTTCTGAGAGTGTTGAAAAATGTGTGGAAGTCAAGAACGTTATCTAGGAGAGCAAAAATGGGTATGTTTGAAGGAATAGTGGTTCCAACAATATTATATGGCTGCAAGGTGTGGGCTATAGATAGAGTTGTGCAGAGCAAGGTGAATGTGCTGGAAATGAAATGTTTGAGGACAATATGTGGTGTGAGGTGGTTTGATCGAGTAAGTAATGTAAGGGTATGAGAGATGTGTGGTAATAAAAAGAGTGTGGTTGAGAGAGCAGAAGAGGGTGTTTTGAAATGGTTTGGTCACATGGAGAGAATGAGTGAGGAAAGATTAACCAAGAGGATATGTGTGTCAGAGGTGGAGGGAACATGAAGTGTGAGACCAAATTGGAGGTGGAAAGATAGAGTGAAAAAGATTCTGATTGATTGGGGCCTGAACATGCAGGAGGGTGAAAGGTGTGCAAGGAATAGAGTGAATTGGAATGATGTGGTATACCGGGGTCGACGTGCTGTCAATGGATTGAACCAGGGCATGTGAAGCATCTCGGGTAAACCATGGAAAGTTTTGTGGGGCCTGGATGTGGAAAGGGAGCTGTGGTTTCGGTGCATTATACATGACAGCTAGAGACTGAGTGTCTTTTCCTAGCGCTACCTCGTGCACATGTGTGGGGAGGGGGTTGTCATTTCATGTGTGGCAGGGTGGCGACGGAAATGAATAAGGGCATACAGTATGAATTATGTACATGTGTATATATGTTCTTCTCTGAACCTTCTATATAAGGTTTTTTGTGAATCATGTACATGTGTATATATGGATATGTGTATATATGTATGTATACGTTGAGACGTATAGATATGTATATGTGCGTGTGTGGACGTGTATGTATATACATGTGTTTGTGGGTGGGTTGGGCCATTCTTTCGTCTGTTTCCATGCGCTACCTCGCTAATGCGGGAGACAGCGACAAAGTATAATAATAATAATATGATAACAACAATAATAATAATAATAATAATAATAATAATAATAATAATACACATATATATATATATATTTATATTTATTTTATTTATTTTGCTTTGTCACTGTCTCCCACGTTTGCGAGGTAGCGCAAGGAAACAGACGAAAGAAATGGCCCAACCCACCCCCATACACATGTATATACACACACGTCCACACACGCAAATATACATACCTATGCATCTCAATGTACACATATATATACACACACAGACACATACATATATAACCATGCACAAAATTCACACTGTCTGCCTTTATTCATTTCCATCGCCACCTCGCCACACATGGAATATCATCCCCCTCCCTCCTCATGTGTGCGGGGTAGTGCTAGGAAAAGACAACAAAGGCCTCATTCGTTCACACTCAGTCTCCAGCTGTCATGCAATAATGCCCGAAACCACAGCTCCCCTTCCACATCCAGGCCCCACACAGCTTTCCATGGTTTACCCCAGACACTTCACATGCCCTGATTCAATCCACTGACAGCACGTCGACCCCTGGTATACCACATCGATCCAATTCACTCTATTCCTTGCCCGCCTTTCACCCTCCTGCATGTTCAGGCCCCGATCACACAAAATCTTTTTCACTCCATCTTTCCACCTCCAATTTGGTCTCCCACTTCGCCTCGTTCCCTCCACCTCTGACACATATATCCTCTTGGTCAATCTTTCCTCACTCATTCTCTCCATGTGCCCAAACCATTTCAAAACACCCTCTTCTGCTCTCTCAACCACGCTCTTTTTATTTCCACACATCTCTCTTACCCTGACATTACCTACTCGATCAAACCACCTCACACCACACATTGTCCTCAAACATCTCATTTCCAGCACATCCATCCTCCTGCACACAACTCTATCCATAGCCCATGCCTCGCAACCATACAACATTGTTGGAACCACTATTCCTTCAAACATACCCATTTTTGCTTCCCAAGATAATGTTCTCGACTTCCACACATTCTTCAAGGCTCCCAGGATTTTCGCCCCCTCCCCCACCCTATGATTCACTTCCGCTTCCATGGTACCATCTGCTGCCAGATCCACTCCCAGATATCTAAAACACTTCACTTCCTCCAGTTTTTCTCCATTCAAACTTACCTCCCAATTGACTTGACCCTCAACCCTACTGTACCTAATAACCTTGCTCTTATTCACATTTACTCTTAACTTTCTTCTTTCACATACTTTACCAAACTCAGTCATCAGCTTCTGCAGTTTCTCACATGAATCAGCCACCAGCGCTGTATCATCAGCGAACAACAACTGACTCACTTCCCAAGCTCTCTCATCCACAACAGACTGCATACTTGCCCCTCTTTCCAAAACTGTTGCATTCACCTCCCTAACAACCCCATCCACAAACAAATTAAACAACCATGGAGATATCACACACCCCTGCTGCAAACCTACATTCAGCGAAAACACAGCTCCCTTTCCACATCCAGGCCACACAAAACTTTCCATGGTTTACCCCAGACACTTCACATGCCCTGGTTCAATCCATTGACAGCACGTCGATCCCAGTATACCAAATCTTTCCAATTCACTCTATTCCTTGCGCGCCTTTCACCCTCCTGTATGTTCAGGCCCCAATCGCTCAAAATCTTTTTCACTCCATCTTTCCACCTCCAATTTGGTCTCCCACTTCTCCTTGTTCCCTCCACCTCTGACACATATATCCTCTTTGGCAATCTTTCCTCACTCATTCTCTCCATGTGACCAAACCATTTCCATGCACCCTCTTCTGCTCTCTCAACCACACTCTTTTTATCACCACACATCTCTCTTACCCTTTCCTTACTTATTCAACCAAACCACCTCACACTACATATTGTCCTCAAGCATTTAATTTCCAACACATCCATCCTCCTCCCTATCTATAGCCTATGCCTCACAATCTTCACAATCATATAACATTGTTAGAACCACTATTCCTTCAAACATACCCATTTTTGCTCTCCAAGATAACATTCTCGCCTTCCACACATTCTTCAATGCTCCCAGAACCTTTGCCCCGTCCCCCATCCTGTGACTCACTTCCACTTCCATGGTTCCATCTGCTGCCAAATCCACTCCCAGATATCTAAAACACTTTACTTCCTCCAGTTTTTCTCCATTCAAACTTAACTCCCAACTGACTTGTCCCTCAACCCAACTGAACCTAATAACCTTGCTCTTATTCACGTTTACTCTCAGCTTTCTTCCTTCACACACTTTACCAAACTCATTCACCAGTTTCTGCAGTTTCTCACCCGAATTAGCCACCAGCACTGTAGCATCAGCGAACAACAACTGACTCACTTCCCAACCCCTCTCATCTACAACAGACTGCATACTTGTCCCTCTTTCCAAAACTCTTGCATTCACCTACCTAACAACCCCATTCACAAACAAATTAAACAACCATGGAGGCATCACGCATCCTTGTCACAAACCAACATTCACTGAGAACCAATCACTGTCCTCTCTTCCTACTCGTACACATGCCTTACATCCTCGATAAAAACTTTTCACTGCTTCTAGCAACTTACCTCCCACACCATATACTCTTAATACCTTCCACAGAGCATCTCTATCAAATTTATCACATGCCTTCTCCAGATCCATAAATGCTACATACAAATCCATCTGTTTTTCTAAGTCTTTCTCACATGCATTCTCCAAAGCAAACACCTGATCCACACACCCTCTACCACTTCTGAAACCACGCTCCTCCTGGCATTTTTTCTGATTCATTTTCTCGCATACCAAAACTTTTACCCCACCATCCTTCCTTACACCATACCTCAACTTCTCCCTGATCCTCATCCCAGCAAGAACCATGAAGTTGTCAGTCTCCAAAGAACCCTCTCACAGCTCTAGCAGGAAATAGATAATGGAAAGGGTAACAGAAGAAAAGAAGTGCATAACAGTGTTGATGTTATATAATGTTCCATAAAATTTCAAAAAGGATTGGCCTTCCTAATAAAAGATAACTTTACGCTTCAGGGTATATTTGTAGATGGCCCATTCAGACAGAGCATAACTGGAAGGGTAATGACTGAGAATGAACAGAAAATGACAGCAATGAAGGAACAATCAGGACAGTACATGAAGCAGTATAACATGCACTTCTCAGATATGGTAAAATACTCATAATATGGGATTTCAATTATAGAAAGACAGACTGGGGAAATATGGTTTCTTATGGTGACAGAGTCATGGAGACATGAGTTCTTAAGAGTATATAGAGGAAAATTTCCTTTGCCAGCATGCATACGAACACATAAGGATGAGAGGGACTGATACACTACCATCACTGGATCTTATTTTCACATGGATATAGATAACATCATATATGATATTCCAATAAATAAAAGAGATCATGTAAAGCTTAAGTTTGATTGTGTAGTATATGAGGATATTAAGAGAGCAGAAATGAGACCAGACTCATGGAAGCCACAAAGAGCTTAACAATTTCTAAGGTAACATAAATTGGGATATGGAAATCAGTAGCCAAGAACCAGAGCACTGTGGTGGAGGGTCCTGTGAAATTTAATGTAAGCTGGGTGCCACTATCCCCAGATACAAAGGGAAAATTGAGAGAGGGAGGAGTGGTTCAATAAAAGATGTCAACATTCAAAGAAGCTTTGCAATGAGTTGTAAGGAAGATATGTATGGCACTACAACTAGTCAGCATTTATGTGGTATAAGACAGCAAGAAATGAGCATAGCAAGAGAAATAAGGAAGAAACAAGAAACTCTGAAAAGAAATTGTGGGCAAGGCAAGGGATAATCCAAACTTTTCCAAAAATTCACCAGACAAAGTGCCTGTTAAAGAGCACCTAATCAGACAAAGGGATTCACTGGGGGGAAGGCTTAAAGACAATAATGTAAAGACATGCAAGAATGTATACGACAAGTTCAAAAGTGTGTTGACAGCATAAGGAACTCTAGCCTCAACACCACTGAAATGAATTGTGAAGGTCATAGAAAGCATTAAAATATCTACAGAGGATTTGAATAAAAGACTACAAGGTATTGACCCTAATAAGGCTAATGGTCTTAGTAAATTTCTTCATATATTCTAAATATGTGTGCAGACACGCTCGACAAAGCATTTAAATGTTATTTATGACACTGGAAAAAAGTAGTGTGCCAAGGGCATGGAATGTAAGGCAAACCACATACATATCAAGAAGAAAGGAGAATGGAAGATGCTGAACTACAGACCTGTCTCCCTGATAAGAGTGGTTTGTAAGGTAATGGAAAAGGGAATCAGAGAGTATAAATGACGATTTCCAACAAAGGAAAAACTATCTAAGAAAGCAAAGGAAAAACTATCTAAGAAAGAGAAAAACTGGGCTCAGGGAAAGGTCATGCAAAACAAACCTCTTGGATTTTTATGAGCACAAGCTCAGTATTGGACAAAAAGAGAAGTCTGGATGGATTGTATCTAAATGGCTAAATCGGACTCTTCCACATGGGAAGGTGATCAAGAAGCTGGGTCAGTAAGCAGGAGAAGGGGGATGACTTTTTCAATGGATTTAAGATTATCTAAGAGGAAGGGGAACAAGGGAAGCTTGTCAGAAAAAAACTTCTCAAAATGGATTAGGGTCACAAGTGATGTGCCACATGGTTCTGTTCTGGGATCATTACCCTTCTATATCTATGACTTGTCAGAAGGTATGCACTTCATCTGACTTCCCAGAAGGTATGGACTCCAACTTAACTTGCCAGAAGGTGTGGACTCCAACCTGAATATGCTTGCATATAGTGTAAGTCATGAGGATAGTGAAGAGCATGGAAGATTGCATTACCTTACAAGGGAACCTTGACAGACTTAAAAGTTGGTCTGCTTTATCTATGATGAAGTTCAACCCAGTAAATGTGAAGTAATGAGGATGGGTTGATATGATTATCATCTAGTAAGAACTCAGCTGCAGGAATCGGTGTGTACGAAAGACCTGGGAGTCAACACTGTCATTTTCCTGTTGCCAGAGTCCCACCTTAAATAGATAAAGATAACATGTGTCTGCCAGCAAATGCTCATATTATATTTTTTTTTCTTTTTAACATTAGAGGCTCTAGTCATGGACAAAAAACCACATTAAGGCCAGGCTATAAATGAATGATAAAGGTCAGTGATAAGGAAAAAGATGAAACAAGGGAAAAGATTTATGAACTTTGAAGGAAGTGAAAAACCTGTCCTTTAAAATGGACCAGTTCACAGTTATTAAGAAAGACACGATAGGGTAGAGAGTTCCAGAGCTTTGAAGTGTAGGAAAAGAAAGAGTTATCAAAACTGCCCACCCTTGAGTTGCCAATGGCAACACAGCAATCATGTGATGCATGGTCTAGCCAGTGGTGGAGGGACACAAGCAGTGAGCTCTCAGGGCCAAAAACAGGGATAAGGAAATATTCACCAAGCTGTTCACTTCTTAAAAGCCAAAACTAGATAATGCTTCTCAAGTTTGGCTGCCACATATAAAGCACAAAAGACTTAATACAGAAGGTTCAGAGAAGAACAACAAAGATGATACTGGAATTAAGAGGGCTTGATTTACAAAGAAAAGCTAGAGGCCTTAAAACTGGCCACCATTGAGGAGAGAAGAATGAGAGCTGACCTGATCAAAACCTTTATATCAAGACAGATTTATTACAGACAGAGCAGTTCTTTGAAAGATGAAGGAATAGAGCAACCTACGGACATAATATGAAAGTAAACAAGAAACTTATGAAAAATTCTAAGTACTTTTATAGTAAAAAAGTGATGGATGAATAAAACAAAATCAATGAAGACATAGTAAATCCACACAGCATACATCAATCTAAAAAGCTGTATGACTGTAGAAAATAATCATGAGATGGGTCCCCACAAGGGTAAAACTCTTATCCCCATATGGTACAAATACAAAATTATACACACTATTTGAAAATACTAGGAGAAACAGTTCTATAATAAGAGAATGGACCACTGCTACATAAAGTTTTGTGAAATCTAAAATGAAGGGGTCAAATAGCGGAGGAGGATAACATGTGGTGCGAGGTGGTTTAATCAATTAACTAATAAAATGAGTGTGGTTGAGAGAGCTGATGAGGGTGTGCTGAAATGGTTTGGCCATATGGAGAAAATGAGTGAAGAGAGGTTGACAAAGAGTATGGACCACTGCTACACAAAGTTTTGTGAAATCTAAAATGAAGGGGTCAAATAGCGAAGGAGGATAACATGTGGTGCAAGGTGGTTTGACCAATCAACTAATAAAACGAGTGTGGTTGAGAGCTGAAGAGGGTGTGCTGAAATGGTTTGGACATATGGAGAGAAAGAGTGAAGAGAGGTTGACAAAAAAGATATATGTGTCAGAAGTGGAGGGAACATGAAGAAGGGGGGAGACCAAATTGGAGATGTAAGGATGGAGTCAGGAAGATTCTATGTGTTCAGGGCCTGAACATGCAGGAGGGTGAAAGGCATGCACAGGATGCAGTGAAATGGAACAACGTGGTATACAAGGGTCAACACAGTGTCAATGAACTGAACCAAGCCATGTGAAGCGGCTAGGTAAACCACTGAAAGGTCTGTTGGGCCAGGTTGTGGATGAAGAGCCATGATTTTCATGCATTACATATGACAGTTAAAGAGTGAATGTGAGCGAATGCATCCTTCTATCAACTGTTCCTGATACTACCTTGCTGACACGGGAAACGGCAATAGAGTAGTTAAAAAAATTTTTAATGCCACATATCTTACTTTATGCATGAGTTATGTTTTGCAAAAACCTCACACAAAGAGAAATCACATATAGTGAACTAATCAACATAAAAAGAAAAATTGGATGTATACAGAAGCTTTGTGGTCAGCTCTGGTGGACTCTCCCACAACTTTCACATTATGTGGTTTCTGACATTGAATAAACATATCATTTACTTGCTTGAATGGGCCCTGGCTCATCTACATTGCCTTCTTTACATAAATGCTCATAAATCTGCAGCGGATGGAACCATGGAAGCGGAAGTGGATCATAGGGTGGGGGAGGGGGCGAAAATCCTGGGAGCCTTGAAGAATGTGTGGAAGTCGAGAACATTATCTCGGAAAGCAAAAATGGGTATGTTTGAAGGAATAGTGGTTCCAACAATGTTGTATGGGAGGTAAGTTTGAATGGAGAAAAACTGGAGGTGGTAAAGTGTTTTAGATATCTGGGAGTGGATCTGGCAGCGGATGGAACCATGGAAGCGGAAGTGGATCATAGGGTGGGGGAGGGGGTGAAAATCCTGGGAGCCTTGAAGAATGTGTGGAAGTCAAGAACATTATCTCGGAAAGCAAAAATGGGTATGTTTGAAGGAATAGTGGTTCCAACAATGTTGTATGGTTGCGAGGCGTGGGCTATGGATAGAGTTGTGCACAGGAGGGTGGATGTGCTGGAAATGAGATGTTTGAGGACAATGTGTGGTGTGAGGTGGTTTGATCGAGTAAGTAACGGAAGGGTAAGAGAGATGTGTGGAAATAAAAAGAGCGTGGTTGAAAGAGCAGAAGAGGATGTTTTGAAATGGTTTGGGCACATGGAGAGAATGAGTGAGGAAAGATTGACCAAGAGGATATATGTGTCGGAGGTGGAGGGAACGAGGAGAAGTGGGAGACCAAATTGGAGGTGGAAAGATGGAGTGAAAAAGATTTTGTGTGATCGGGGCCTGAACATGCAGGAGGGTGAAAGGAAGGCAAGGAATAGAGTGAATTGGATCGATGTGGTATACCAGGGTTGGCATGCTGTCGGTGGATTGGATCAGGGCGTGTGGGGCGTCTGGGGTAAACCATGGAAAGCTGTGTAGGTATGTATATTTGCGTGTGTGGACGTGTATGCATATACATGTGTGTGGGGGTGGGTTGGGCCATTTCTTTCGTCTGTTTCCTTGTGCTACCTCACAAACGCGGGAGATAGCGGAAAAAAAAAAAAAAAAATTGCAGAATTTTAGACCTGAGCAAAGGTTACTAGGACTGCTTCTCTTCTTCATCTCATGTTCAATTTCTCCATAAGTGGATTCCTAACCCTTGTAGTTACTTCAACGGCCAGTGGACTAGAGTGAACCATAGCAATTTGATTTTCTCTGCATTCTTATCTATACTGCAGATTGTAGATTCACCCAGGTTGTAAGCACACTCAAACATTTCTAGGATCAGAGAGGTTCTATTCCACTTAACTGCTGGTTCTGGGGTAGTAGATGTTGCTGGATGTTTGAATGCCAAGCTAAAAAGCAGAAACACAGCAGGTTGCAGGAATATCACATTAGCAGGTACAACCAACCAAATCACACAAGTAGCACAGAGCTGCACAAAACATTGGTAACTGTAAGACTTGACACAGTGGGGGAAACATGGCATGCTTCACCCAGGAACTATGCTTACTCCACCTACTAACCCTCACCAAAGTTTTTACTCCTACTAACTCTCACCAGAGTTTTGGCACACTTCCAACCACAATGATGCTCCCTCACCAGCATCAGCAAATCATAAGACTTCTAGCTTTGTTTTTAGGTTAGAGAGGTTCTCCTCTATTCAA
Source organism: Panulirus ornatus (assembly GCF_036320965.1). Classification (NCBI taxonomy): domain Eukaryota; kingdom Metazoa; phylum Arthropoda; class Malacostraca; order Decapoda; family Palinuridae; genus Panulirus; species Panulirus ornatus. The sequence goes on along the minus strand of NC_092257.1, from coordinate 18,152,863 downwards.
ATGATCGTTTTGGGGTTCAAGGTTCAGGAAGAGGTTGCTGAATGCTTGGATGACATACTGACAAACACAGCAGGTTGCAGGAAAATCACATTAGCAGGTACAAACAAATCGTACAATTAGCACTGATCCACACACAATGGTGGTAACTGCTAGAATGATCTGCGGACAGCAACATGTCACACTCCATCCAGGACCCATGTTTCTTCCAAGTGCCCAACTTCACTGAAGTTTTGGCACACTTTTGTATCACCCCACATAAAAAGAGGGTCATCACATAATAGCTAAATCACATACAGTGATCATGCATAAAGCAATGACTGGGTATTCTAAAACATTTTACCTGTTTGTAAATATTCTACATAGGAAAAATATTAATGTGTAAAGAAATAAACACTGCTATATGCCTTGATTTTCTTCTGCTGCTTAGTGATGAAAATTACTGTAATACCAGCAGTGAAGTTCTTCATAAGTGCCATCTTGGACTTTACCCAGCCTCTTGCACAGCTCCATTTTCTTTTTGAGGCTTGAAACATTTCTCTTGCATTTAAGGTGCAATCAGGAAATTACTCATGACACTTGAAAGCAGCCATTGTCCACAATAGTAATCTAGGGTGCACAAAATACACAAAGGTGCAAGACCAGCACACAACACTGTCAGAAAATACAAGGGAGATAGTAAACAATTACCAGTGCCACAAAACATCAGCTTCTGTATACATTAATCACTGCACCACAGTGTGCTTGCAATCTGAAATATTTTCACTCATCATTTTCTAGTCTTTAAATCTTTTTTAGATATTCAAGGGTTGGCAACCAAAACTGAAAAATGTTGTTCTGAGAATTTTCATGTTTTGCATTATGAATAACAGATGTTTTACACACATACATATACATGAATATACATGTATATATTCATATTTGATAACTTCATCCATTTCCATTCTGATGCCACTCCCCCCACAGGGAACAGCACAATTTCATGAGGGAAAGGAAAATATGTAACATATACATACTCTTCTCTTCCCCCACACTGGATCACCACCTCCTGCGTCAGCAAGGTAGTGCCAGGAAACAGACGAAGAAAGGCCACATCTGCTCACACTCATTTTCTAGCTGTCATGAGTAATACACCAGAACCACAGCTCCCTATCTGCTTTTCATGGTTTACATCAAATGTTTCACAAGCCTTGGTTCAGTCCATGGATGGCACACTGACCCCAGTATACCCCATTGCTCCAATTCACTCTATTCAATGTGCACCTTTCACCCTCCTGCATGTTCAGGCCCCAATTGCTCAAAATCTTTTCACTCCATTCTCCCATTTTAAATTTGGTCTCCTGCTTCTCCTTGTTCCTCCTACTTCTTACAAATATATCCTCTTTGTCAACCTTTCCTCACTCATTCTCTACTTATGTCAAAACCATTTCAACACACCCTTCTGTGCTCTCTCAACCACACTCTTTTTTACTCTCAAGTATCTCTCTTACTCTTTCATTACTTACTTGATCAAACCACTTCACATCACATATTGTCCTCAAACACTTCATTTCCAACACATCCACTCTCCACACAACTCTATCTATAGACCATGCCTTACAACCATATAATATTGTTGGAACTAATATTCCCTCAAACATACATATTTTTGCCCTCGCAGATAGCATTCTCACTTTCCACACATTCTTCAGTGCTCCCAGAACCTTCACCCCCTCCTCCACCCCATGACTCACTTCCATTACACTTCAATGCAAAGCTCCTTTGATTTTTGAATCTTTTATTAAACCACTCCTCCCTCTTTCTCAATGTTCCCTATGTATCTGGGGATAAATGTCTGGATGATTAGATAATATCAACACCACAGTGCCTTTCATTCTCATAGCTATCCTTCCTGTTATGTACTGTGCAAATGGGCATGCAAAAGAGATTCTTGGATGTCAATGTGCTGAGAGGGACAGCTGGTGAGATGCATGATCATTACTAGATGGAGGCGAGGGTGAATGATTCTAATGGCTCTCTAAAGAGAGAAAATTATATGAGAGAGAAAAATGTGCCTGGAAAAGAGGCTTGTGTAAAGAGATACCAGGAAAGATTTAGTGTTGACTGGCAACGGTAAGAGTAAATAAAGTTTGGGGAGTGGGTGAGGAATGGGAGGTATACAGGGAAACAGTCCTAACAGAGGAGGTGGGCTTGTAGAAAAACACAGAGTGGTGGGATAACAAAGTTAGGCAGAGAGAGAGGCAAGAGAGGGAGGTGGACGTGTTGAAAAACACAGTGAGTGGTGGGATAGCTAGAGAGAGAGAGAGAGAGAGAGAGAGAGAGAGAGAGAGAGAGAGAGAGAGAGAGAGAGAGAGAGAGAGAGAAGACTGGTGAAGAGGGCAAAAGGTGAAATGGTAGAAGGCTGAGAAGAGGTGAAGGGGATAGGGGTGCGAATGACTGGAAGATGCACAAGAAGGTTGCAGTAGATCAAAATGGGAGTACAGAAGATGAAAAAGGGGGCAAATGATAGCTGAGGTGAGTATCTACAAACTTCGGGGAGAACAAGAAAATAGATTGAAAAGTGGTCAATAGCATAACAAGAGAAAAAATGGAAGCATAAGTGAAGGATCTAAATAGGCAAATGGTAACAGGCAGAGATGATATGAAGAGGGGAGAGTATACTGATGGACTGCTGAGTGTGTTTGGCAACAGGATGGCAGATGTGGCGTGTTTGGGTTGATGATACATTAGAAGTGTGAGAGTTCAGGCAAGTGAACTGCTAAAAAGAGAGGTCACTGTAAGCCTTGCATAAGAAGTGTGGCAAGGCAGCCTGAGTGGATGGGATTGCAGATGAATTTCATAAAAAAAGAAGGGACTGCATTGCTGACTGGTTAGAATTTTCAATGTATGTATGGATCATGGTGAGGTGCCTGAAGAATGGCAGAACGCCTGCTCAGTGCCACTGTAGAAAGGCAAGGGAGACAAAAGTGAATGTATGAAATGCAGAGGTTTAAATTTTTGGAGTGTGCATGGAAAATTGTATGGGAGAGTGGTGACTCTCGAGATTGTGGTGAAATGCAGAGAAAATCAAAATGAGGAAGAGTATTGTGGCTTTAAGAGTGGCAGGGGATGTGTTGATTAGTTGTTTGCTTTGCAGGAAGTACACAAGAAATACTTCAGAGAAACAGAAGGATTTGTATGTGACATTTATGGATCTAGAGAAAGTATATGATAAAGCTGATAAAGAGATGCTCTGTGAAGGGTGTTATGAATATATGGTGTGGGAGGAAAGCTACTAGAAGCTGTGAAGAGTATCCATTAAGAAAGAAAGGCATATGTATGAGTGGAAAGTGAGCAGAGTGAGTAATTCCAGGTGTTGAAGATTGAGCCCTAGGCATGGGTGCGTGATGTCACCATAGCTGTTAAATTTGTTTATGGATGGGGTGGCAAGGAAAGTGAATGTAACAGTCTTGGTGGGAAGAAGAGGTCTGCAGTCTTTCAGGGATGTGGGACTTGGGATGTAAGTCAGCTACTGTCTGCTGATGACATGGACTGGTGCCAGATTCAAGTTGGAAGATGCACAAACTGGAGTCTGAGTTTGGGAAAGTGTATAAGATAAGAAAGTTGAGAATAAATATGAACAAAAGTAAGGTTTTCCCTGGGGACTGGGGAGAAAGAATTCTAACCATATATTCCCTGCATGTCATAGAAGGCAACTAAAAGGAGTGAGAGTGGAGTGCTGAAAATCCTTCCCTCCTGTTATATTTTTCCAAAAGAAAACTGAGAGAGGGTCAAGTGAGTATTGTTTGTTTCCTCAAAGGCTCAGTTGTCTGTTCTTGATGCTACCTCGCTGACACAGTAAATGGTGAATATGTATGAAAAAAAGGAAGGGTATCAAGTTTAGCACTAAAGAGAGACAGTTGGGTGCTAGTTTGAGTGGAGAAAACTTGGAGGCAGTGAAGTCTCAGATACCTGGGAGTAGACAAGACAACAAATGGAACCAAGGGAGCTAAAGTGAGTCACAGGGTAGGCTGAGGAGCAAAGTTTCAAGGAGCACTGACAAATATGTGAAAGAGAGGTCATCATCTGGGTGGGCAAATATGAGCATGCTTTAAGGTAGAGTAATCCTGATGGTGTTGGACAGATCCAAGCCACAGGATCTAGAAGAGAATGCATCAAGCAGGGTGAATGAGTCTGAAATCAAATGTCTGACAACAATATATGGTGTAAGGAAGGTTGATCGAATAAGAAGGGACAGGGAAGTGAGAAACAGTAGTAAGAGGAGTAAGTTAGAGAGCTGAGGAGGGTGTGCTTAATTGGTTTAGACATGTTTTGAGGATGAGTATGAGGGTAAACACATTAGAAGTGTTGGGAATAAGAAAGAGGAAGAAAACAAGAAAATGGAAGAATGGAGTGATGGAGTGCAAAATGTTTTGAAAGCTTAGGTCCTGAACATGCAGGAGGGTGCAAAGCATGCAAGGGATAGAGCGAACTGGAGTGATGTGGTTTACAAAGGACAACACACTGCACAAGGGTATGTGAAATGATTAGGGAAAACCACAGAAGGATTTACAGGGGATGGCTGTGAATATGGGGCTCAATACATGACAGCCAAAGAGTGAACATAAACAAATGACATATTTTCTTCGTTGGATCTTGACACCCTCACTAATGTGGGAAAAGAGGAACATGTACGAAAAAATATATATACTGTCAAGTCACACATTCATCATATATAAATTTCCACTTTTTCATACAAAGTACTGAATGGATGAATGAAACACTATGTCTAATACATTTGATAAATAGTAGGAACTACATTCACTGAAAATGTACTGAATAATATAACTTTTGTTTGAAGATTGTGCACTTAACCCTCATGAACGACAATGATAAAATCATTAAATACAGGAGACTAATCAAGAAATTATCATTTGCAGAGCAAATATAAGTTCAGGTAAGAGTTTTTTGGGAACAATCAGAATAAATACAGGTACATGAGACTTTAACAATGTCTAAGAACTGCTTTAGACAAACAGAGAAAGGTGATACTAGAATGATGGCCTAAAAAAGTATAAGCAAGATATGCAAGAGGGTCATAAAATAAATCCAAAGATTAGAATAAAGGTGAGGGATTTATAATTTCAGAGGCAATAGAATTATTTTGCATGGCCTCTTAAATATGAAAACTGTAAAGGACAAAAGACCTGCAACAATTATCTATACATATTAATGATGAAACAATCCAGCTGGTATTGTGTATCCTGACAAGCAGATGCAACTAAATTTGAACATATATACAGAACCTTCGACCCTCAGTAATACAACATGGTCTAAGTTGGCTAAGGTCCTTCACTGCTTATAAATAAGTGATGAAAAATATGCAAATATCAGCAGAGTGCTCTGAAAAGCTTCTGCATAACTTTGATTACCATTATGTAAATAGCCAAACACATACAATTATGCCAATTTTTGGCTCACCAGTGATAAGAATGAGAATATATTAATGAAGAAAAGGCTGTGGCCATTACCTTTCAACACTTATTGGTTAAATCCTCAAAATGCACATCTAAATCATAAGGGAGGATGTGGATATTAACCACACAATTTGAAAAGTTAAGTATTTGAACAACCAAACCATCAAGACACATATGAATGAAAAGATGAGGTAATTATTACTACAAGACTCCTACATCTTTGAAGGACCAAAGCAATACCTGATGATGGGAATAGCTTACCATAAGTAATTTTTGCTCATGCCTTAGGGAATTCCTCTCAAACAAACAAATGAATGGAAAATCAAGATGATCATTGCTACAGGGCTCCTACCTTTGTGCAAGGCCCTACTAACATTCGGTAACCGGAATAGCAGAACATTATTTTCTCATGCCTTGTGGAATTCCCTTCATAGACAATATCTAAAGGTCTAAAAATTTTCAAATCATACTACCAAGTTAAGCCACTGTGTAAAACATCCTCTATATATGTATAATACGTAGATGTGTGCATGCAGCAACTGCTAAAGGCAGTTCATCAGCAAAACTTCCGGTGTCAATTCAAAAAAGTTTCTGCTCAAAACTGAAGGCAACCTACATGCCACTCTCTGCCAATCAAATCCTGTAAGGAAGAGGTCCTATAGTAAAGTGACAACAGCACTTCTGGGAAAGAGCTTACCTCTGACTAGGGTCAACTGCAGCTGAGAAACCAACAGCCTCAGTTCTATCTCCTTTCTGACCACCTGTTGCCTTGACTGATGCTGCTGGTGCTGGTGTGCAGATCAGAGGGTTTTCCTGAAGATCTAGAGGTTTACCTCTTCTGCTCTGAGATATCTGGAGGCAAGAAACATGCTTTTTTTTTTCCTTGGGTACATTGTTTTAAGATTTTTTCTTTGAAATCAGTTTTCCCTTAGATCTATCCAAGATGTGTTACTGGAGATTTCATGAAAGTAGTAATAACATTGTTTAAAGGAAGGATCCAATTACCCTTTTTCATAAACTACACTGAGTGCAGTAATAAGAGTTAAGCTCTACTAGGTGCACAGTGGCAGAATCTAGTTATGATGGAATTAATTGTAGTTATGGTGACTTTGTGAACATTAGCAGAAAAGTGAAACATTAGAAATAGTTGTCAGTATCTTTGTCCATGCTTCTCTCTCTTTCACTCTCCCTTTCACACACACACACACACACTCTCAAAAAGATACCAAACAAAATTATTTGAGCATCCAGCAAAAATGATGGATAGATATTAAATGATCTAACTATCAAAATGAAAAAAAAAAAATAGAAGTGCAGAAGCCCTTGAAAGAAAACTAGAGAAATGGCTAAAATGTATTCAGATAAGCCTAATATCGAAAAATATGCAATGCATGTGGCAGAAGAGAATAACAGCTTACCAAACAAGCAGTATATGTACTGTGCACTATGTGCTACTTCTGCCTCATGGCAAAATACCAAGAAGATTTTAAACAAAAATTTACGAGAACCCAGCAAGAAAAATGGAAACCTTAATCAATGTACTGCCTCGTGAAATAAGGAATCTGCATGGGATAAGCACAGAAACATTCAAAAGAAGCCTTGATAAATGGCTGAAACCAGCTCCAGATGAGCCCTCGATTGACAGTTACAAAATATAATGTGCCTGGTAGCAGAAAAAATTATAATTAATGGAGCAATATAAGTGGTGAGCGCTATGCGCTACCCCTGCCTAATGGCAAAATTTTGTCATAAGTACTTACTTGTAGGTATGTAGGTACTCTCTTTTTTTTTTTTTTACCCAACTCTATATTCTGTAAAACTAAAAACCTGATATCTAATCAGTTTCTTGTGAATGCTATCACAGATATTAAACTAAAAATGACATGAAAGTAGCAAAAGACCAACTCAAAGAAAATTCAGCACCAGAACCGGATGAAACTTGAGTGATATTCCACAAAATAAAAATGTTAGTAGTAAAACCAATGATGATACCTCTGAAAAAAGAGCCTAAATCACAGCATTATGGGAGTTCATAAAACTGCTTATGTGATATCAATATGCAAAGGAGGTCCGAAACTTCTGCAGAGACAACATAGGCCTTTAAATATGAATTCACATGTAATAAAGTCTTTGAAAGAGTGACTAAGGAACTTATGTCAAAACACCTAATATCAGTAAATGCCAAAATTAACTTGTACCAGACAAAGTATACTCACTCAAATATCAGCATCCTACAAAACATATAACATAAATTTTTTGTCATGAATGACGATACACAGTTTTCCTTGAATTTCCTATGGCATTTGATACAATAAACTACAGAATCATATGACATAAAGAAAACAAAAAATCAAGTGATAAAGAAGGAATATTTAAAAAAAAACTCATAGTAGCAGCATGAGGAAGCATGCCCAAGAAATTAAGTTTCATCAAATGTTTGTTTCCATACTGTCTATAATAATGATATAAAATTGAGACAGAGATATAACAGACAGTAAAATAAGGTGTTCAACAGATCACATGGGAGTGAGGAACATAATAATATCCCTAAGGAGAGAAAATGCAGATATACCATACACTTATACAAGAATGGAAAATGGGGAAATTAACAGAATTCAGCAAAGAAATATTTGAACAAAATAGTCATGTAATGATAATAAAATAACTGAGCAACCTTACAAGTTTCCAACAGTGAAAGTATAATGATAGTGAAGGAAATAGTTAAGACTGAAGAGTGAAAACAGAAGTATTGCAGAACTTTGAAGAACAAATTGAAAAAAAAGCATATTAGAAAATTATGTAACGACAGATATGGTAATGGGAACCTTTATTGCAAAAGGGAAAGAAATTATGAAATTTTTAATATACATATATATATACATATATATATATATATATATATATATTTTTTTTTTTTTTTTTTTATACTTTGTCGCTGTCTCCCGCGTTTGCGAGGTAGCGCAAGGAAACAGACGAAAGAAATGGCCCAACCCCCTCCATACACATGTATATACATACGTCCACACACGCAAATATACATACCTACACAGCTTTCCATGGTTTACCCCAGATGCTTCACATGCCTTGATTCAATCCACTGACAGCACGTCAACCCCGGTATACCACATCGCTCCAATTCACTCTATTCCTTGCCCTCCTTTCACCCTCCTGCATGTTCAGGCCCCGATCACACAAAATCTTCTTCACTCCATCTTTCCACCTCCAATTTGGTCTCCCTCTTCTCCTCGTTCCCTCCACCTCCGACACATATATCCTCTTGGTCAATCTTTCCTCACTCATTCTCTCCATGTGCCCAAACCACTTCAAAACACCCTCTTCTGCTCTCTCAACCACGCTCTTTTTATTTCCACACATCTCTCTTACCCTTACGTTACTCACTCGATCAAACCACCTCACACCACACATTGTCCTCAAACATCTCATTTCCAGCACATCCATCCTCTGCGCACAACTCTATCCATAGCCCATGCCTCACAACCATACAACATTGTTGGAACCACTATTCCTTCAAACATACCCATTTTTGCTTTCCGAGATAATGTTCTCGCCTTCCACACATTCTTCAAGACCCCCAGAATTTTCGCCCCCTCCCCCACCCTATGATCCACTTCCGCTTCCATGGTTCCATCCGCTGCCAGATCCACTCCCAGATATCTAAAACACTTCACTTCCTCCAGTTTTTCTCCATTCAAACTTACCTCCCAATTGACTTGACCCTCAACCCTACTGTACCTAATAACCTTGCTCTTATTCACATTTACTCTTAACTTTCTTCTTCCACACACTTTACCAAACTCAGTCACCAGCTTCTGCAGTTTCTCACATGAATCAGCCACCAGCGCTGTATCATCAGCGAACAACAACTGACTCACTTCCCAAGCTCTCTCATCCCCAACAGACTTCATACTTGCCCCTCTTTCCAAAACTCTTGCATTCACCTCCCTAACAACCCCATCCATAAACAAATTAAACAACCATGGAGACATCACACACCCCTGCCGCAAACCTACATTCACTGAGAACCAATCACTTTCCTCTCTTCCTACACGTACACATGCCTTACATCCTCGATAAAAACTTTTCACTGCTTCTAACAACTTTCCTCCCACACCATATATTCTTAATACCTTCCACAGAGCATCTCTATCAACTCTATCATATATATATATATATATATATATATATTTTTTATTTTTTTATTTTTTTTTATTTTGCTTTGTCGCTGTCTCCCGCGTTTGAGAGGTAGCGCAAGGAAACAGACAAAAGAAATGGCCCAACCCACCCCCATACACATGTATATACATACATGTTCACACACGCAAATACACATACCTACACATCTCAATGTACACATATATATACACACACAGACACATACATATATACACATGCACATAATTCACACTGTCTGCCTTTATTCATTCCCATACCCACCTCGCCACACATGGAATAACATCCCCCTCCCCCCCAATGTGTGTGAGGCAGCGCTAGGAAAAGACAACAAAGGCCCCATTCATTCACACTCAGTCTCTAGCTGTCATGCAATAATGCCCGAAACCACAGCTCCCTTTCCACATCCAGGCCCCACAAAACTTTCCATGGTTTACTCCAGACACTTCACATGCCCTGATTCAATCCATTGATAGCACGTCGACCCCGGTATACCACATCAATCCAATTCACTCTATTTCTTGCCCGCCTTTCACCCTCCTGCATGTTCAGGCCCCAATCACTCAAAATCTTTTTCACTCCATCTTTCCACCTCCAATTTGGTCTCCCGCTTCTCCTCGTTCCCTCCACCTATGACACATATATCCTCTTGGTCAATCTTTCCTCACTCATTCTCTCCATGTGACCAAACCATTTCAAAACATCCTCTTCTGCTCTCTCAACCACACTCTTTTTATTTCCACACATCTCTCTTACCCTTACATTACTTACTCGATCAAACCACCTCACACCACATATTGTCCTCAAACATCTCATTTCCAGCACATCCACCCTCCTGCGCACAACTCTATCCATAGCCCACGCCTCACAACCATACAACATTGTTGGAACCACTATTCCTTCAAACATACCCATTTTTGCTTTCCGAGTTAATGTTCTCGACTTCCACACATTCTTCAAGGCTCCCAGGATTTTCGCCCCTCCCCCACCCTATGATTCACTTCCGCTTCCATGGTTCCATCTGCTGCCAGATCCACTCCCAGATATCTAAAACACTTTACTTCCTCCAGTTTTTCTCCATTCAAACTTACCTCCCAATTGACTTGACCCTCAACCCTACTGTACCTAATAACCTTGCTCTTATTCACATTTACTCTCAACTTTCTTCTTTCACACACTTTACCAAACTTAGTCACCAGCTTCTGCAGTTTCTCACATGAATCAGCCACCAGCGCTGTATCATCAGCGAACAACAACTGCTCACTTCCCAAGCTCTCTCATCCACAACAGACTGCATACTTGCACCTCTTTCCAAAACTCTTGCATTCACCTCCCTAACAACCCCATCCATAAACAAATTAAACAACCATGGAGACATCACACATCCCTGCCACAAACCTATATTCACTGAGAACCAATCACTTTCCTCTCTTCCTACACGTACACATGCCCTACATCCTCGATAAAAACTTTTCACTGCTTCTAACAACTTGCCTCCCACACCATATATTCTTAGTACCTTCCACAGAGCATCTCTTTCAACTCTATCATATGCCTTCTCCAGATCCATAAATGCTACATACAAATCCATTTGCTTTTCTAAGTATTTCTCACATACATTCTTCAAAGCAAACACCTGATCCACACATCCTCTACCACTTCTGAAACCACACTGCTCTTCCCCAATCTGATGCTCTGTACATGCCTTCACCCTCTCAATCAATACCCTCCCATATAACTTACCAGGAATACTCAAACTTATACCTCTGTAATTTGAGCACTCACTCTTATCCCCTTTGCCTTTGTACAATGGCACTATGCACGCATTCCGCCAATCCTCAGGCACCTCACCATGAATCATGCATACATTAAATAACCTTACCAACCAGTCAACAATACAGTCACCCCTTCTTTAATAAATTCCACTGCAATACCATCCAAACCTGCTGCCTTGCCGGCTTTCATCTTCCACAAAGCTTTTACTACCTATTCTCTGTTTACCAAATCATTTTCCCTAACCCTCTCACTTTGCACACCACCTCGACCAAAGCACCCTATATCTGCCACTCTATTATCAAACACATTCAACAAACCTTCAAAATACTTACTCCATCTCCTTCTCACATCACCACTACTTGTTATCACCTCCCCATTAGCCCCCTTCACTGAAGTTCCCATTTGCTCCCTTGTCTTATGCACTTCATTTACCTCCTTCCAAAACATCTTTTTATTCTCCCTAAAATTTAATGATACTCTCTCACCTCAACTCTCATTTGCCCTCTTTTTCACCTCTCGCACCTTTCTCTTGACCTCCTGTCTCTTTCTTTTATACATCTCCCACTCATTTGCAGTTTTTCCCTGCAAAAATCATCCAAATGCCTCTCTCTTCTCTTTCACTAATAATCTTACTTCTTCATCCCACCACTCACTACCCTTTCTAATCAACCCACCTCCCACGCTTCTCATGCCACAAGCATCTTTTGCGCAAGCCATCACTGCTTCCCTAAATACATCCCATTCCTCCCCCACTCCCCTTACCTCCTTTGTTCTCACCTTTTTCCATTCTGTACTCAGTCTCTCCTGGTACTTCCTCACACAAGTCTCCTTCCCAAGCTCACTTACTCTCACCACCCTCTTAACCCCAACATTCTCTCTTCTTTTCTGAAAACCCATACAAATCTTCACCTTCGCCTCCACAAGATAATGATCAGACATCCCTCCAGTTGCACCTCTCAGCACATTAACATACAAAAGTCTCTCTTTCGCACGCGTGTCAATCAACACGTAATCCAATAACGCTCTCTGGC